>NC_068300.1:15632271-15929771 GCF_025860055.1 Xyrauchen texanus | reverse complement strand
TTCTCAGTTATTTGCTTTATTTCCAGATTCAATTATAGGCTCGTTCTTACGCACTAGAGTATGTTCACAAAAGCGCACTCTTCAAAAACGGTGCTTTAAATCTATTGACAAACTAAAAGACATAAAGGACATTTGTATGTCTTCTAAATAAAAGATACTGATTGTACTGAATGTCATCTTGCTTATTTGTCTCAAGATAATAATTTATTAAGCCCACATGTTATAATAACAAGAAACTCTGCTTCTAACCACAGGTCGAGAGCTGTCGTTCCAACCACACAACTCTGCGATGATGTTTGCGAATGTTCGTTGGAACGATGGTTTCGGGAAACACCGACTCGTTGAACTATGATGATAACGACGGAACTTGCGACCATAGTTGGCTAACGATGCTTTTGAGAAACGCACCCCTGTTTCGAGCTTAGTAGATGCCGCCAAGGCAAGTTCAAAACAAGGCGCGTGCGCTGTACTGTGATTGGTGGCTCGTTTGACCAGTTACGTTTTTATCCACTCATAAATAAAAAGGAACGACTGATTTTGAAAATGTAGTAGAGTAAAAAGTAAGATATTTGACTTTGAAATGTAGTGCAGTTAAAGTAAAAGTCTCCCCAAATTTAAATACTTCAGTAAAGTACAGATACGCAAAAAAGCTACTTAAGTACAGTAGCTAGCCCGCTCAAGGTATGCAGTTACTGCACTGCGTTGACAATGGATACAAAATTAAGGATAATTTTTTGGCTTCAATATCTCAGAAAAGATTAATCTTTCCCGTAGCGTAAGCTAGCTTACGCAATACGAGAGAACCTCTCGTAAGAGAACAATATGTTTATGAATGAATATGATGAACTGAAGCACGGGGACACCATGGTTTGGCATATTCTGCAAGCTGTAGCACTACAATTTACATGCTATTTACCATCGGTCTTTAAGCTCCTAACTCGCCTATGTAGTCTAGTTGCTACTGTGAGTGCTCAGCACTGCCTCTCCTTGGAGGAGACTGTTTCATGGCTCTCTATGTTGCATTGCTTGGTTTTAATCACACTGATGCATTTATTTAGGTATGGCATGATATCAAATCGAGAGCAGTTTTTAAATGAAGATCAAATAAAACAAGTCACAATATCAATGTTATATAATGGTTTAGGAGCAAACATTTTCTTAGACAACCATGTTGTTAGAGATGCAGAGTGTGTTGTCTTGTTCTCTCTGCATTATAGGTCAGTGTCCTAAGCTCTATGGCTGTGTACATGTACATTACCACCTGGGCCTTGTCAGTCCGCCTCCACTGTGGCTTTCTTTCCTGACACGACTAAGATGGAAAAAGCTGTTTTAGTGCAGGGTTTATTTGTTTGCTTGTTTGTTTCTTCTTTTCTCTTTCATCTTTGTCTTTCAAGGCTGCCCTCTTCTCTCCCTCCTCACTCCCCAGAGAGCAAGGGAGTGAGAGAGGGATGGTGAAAGACCCTTTGAAGGAGAGATGAGAATTGAAATGGGCTTATGCTGAAATGTGAAGGGGTGAAGATGAAGCAAGTCAATCTGCCAGTGAAGAGACACAGGACAGAGAGGACAGAGAATAGAAGTAAAATGGGAGAAAAAGGATGAAAGATGGGTAGAGATCAAGCGAGACCAAGGGAAAGAGCGAAAGCAGACTAGCAGGCAGAGACGCATAAAGGCAAGACCAAAAATCATACCAAAGATTAGAATATCAACAGGAAAAATCTGGGTAAACCGTGAGAGGTTTATTGGTTGGTGTGAAAGACATAAAACAGCGAAATCACTGCACAGGAAGAACTACGTGCTACAATATAAAGAAAATCACTTGCACCCAACTGGAAAATGCTTAAAGAGTAAAACTCTAGGACCACAATAAGACAGTGTGGTGAATGAACAGACTTAACTGAGTTTTTAGCAAAAATTTTGATCATTATCACTACATGCTGTTACATAAAAACAGAACAGTGTGACTGCCATAATGAATGAAGAGATCCAATTTAAATGATCCACACACCAGTTCACACCAACAACAATATCCAGGTGATACATTCTGGACAGCCTGAATGGCTTATTTGATTGCCTTTTGGGGACACACAAAAGGAATCTTCCGTGCCTCTTGAGAAGATTTGTAATTAAGATTTGCTCGGTATCATTAGCTGGGCTTTGTTTTGTGGTATTCTGTGAAGTGTGCATTCTGTGCATCACTCACATTGTGAGTTTCTGTAACGAGTCTGCAAGGAGAGAATAAAACCGAAGAGGGGACGCCCGGTTAGGGACTAAATTCTGATCCTACAAACAAGGAAAGTCTCCTGGCCTTGAAGGCAGCCTTTACATACTTTATTCACTGGCCCTTATTCCCTCCATCCTTCTCATGCCTCTTCTGATTAGTCTGTCATTTATTTGTTTGCTGGTTTGTTGTTTTTGGTGCTCTAGGGCATGCATGAAGAACAATAATAGAGTACAACTCACAAACATGCACACACACTCATCGTTTTTTTCTTCTGTTGAGTGCAGGACGTCTCTAGTGACTACTGCATATGGAAAGAGAGAACAGCAAATATTAATCATACTGTTGACAATGGGGCCATCGTGCGCTAAGATGAGCTGACTGGTAGCAGCATGGCAATGCTGAACAAAGCCAGCGGCATTAAATATTTCAATATGCAGGCCTTAAATAAGGTAAGGTATATGATGTGCAAAACTACATATTTTCAAAAGCAACTAGTTATTCATTAGGGTGGTTTAGGGTCATGTCCACCAGACACAGATTAAATGCATTTCTTAAGGGCAACAAAAAAACATTGGACCGAGCACAAAAGAATGGAACGGAACATAAAGAGATTTTTTTTAAAACAACTTGACATGTCGTCTTAAAAATATGGATGCATACAAAATCTGCGTGCAGATACCCAATACCGATTATTACTAAGAACCACCAAAATATACGTCACTGACAATTGAATACAAAACTTCGAAATACATTTTAATAATAACTATATTTAGATAGACTCTACATGTTTTTCCATGTTTAAGAGAAACTGTTCTCAGGAATAGACATAACACTGAAACAAAAAGCACATAATTAAAACAATAAGCACATTATTAACTCACATTAACATTCTAAACTCATATCAACTGAATTCTGTATGGCCTTCTGTCAGGCTCACATTAAATTGGTTAGTTCACCCAAAAATGAAAATTCTCTCATCATTTACTCACCCTCATGCCATCTAAGATGTGTATGACTTTCTTTCATGTGCAGAACACAAACAAAGATTTTTAGAAGAATATCTCAGCTCTGTAGGTCCATAAATGAATGGTGATCAGACCTTTGAAGCTCCAAAAAGGTCAGCATAAACATAATCCATCAGACTCCAGTGTTTTAATAAATGTCTTCTGAAGAAATCCAGTTGGTTTTAGATGAAAACAGACTAAAATGTAACTCCTTTTTCACTTTACATCTTGACAGCAGTCTCCTTGGCTATCATGATTTCAAGCCTGATTACACTTCCTCCAGTGCCATCTTGGTTAGTTAGCGTCAAGAACTAGGAAGTGTAATCAAGCTTGAAATCACCAAAAACCAACTGGATTGCTTTAGAAGACATTTATTAAACCACTTGAGTCATATTGATTAATTTCATGCTGACTTCATCTCCTTTTTGGAGCTTCAAAGGCCTGGTCACCAATAACTTGCATTGTATGGACCTACAGAGCTGAAATATTCTTCTAAAAATATTTTTGTTCAGCAGAACAAAGAAAGTCATACACATCTAGGATGGTATGAGGGTAAGTACTGTAAATGATGAGAGAATTTACATTTTTGTGTGAACTATCCCCTTAATTTTTTTAATGTTCTTAACTCACATTAACTGAATGAATTCTGAATGATCAATCTTGTCCCATTTCAGCTGAAACAGCTTCACTTTAGTTTTACAAACTCGTCATATTCCATGCCGTATCGAGCTTTAGGGTGTGTAATAAAATTAGTTGTGTTAAAAGTTTTGATGGTAGTTCCACCTCGTGAAATTCTAGAAGTGCAAAGTTTACAAATTGCAACTCTGGATGTCATTGTCACCCAACTAAAAGTAATTCCATACAAGAATTACATTTTCTTTCACACACAGCAAGAGTTGCAAGCTAATTGTCTGACGGTTTCCCTGGACCCTTTTAACAGAAAATAATTGGTCCTGATCTTGGGCTGATTTGTACAATCACTTAATGTCCAATTGCACATTAAATTGCTTTAATCGGCTGATACCAATGATTGGCAGATACATCGGAGAAAATTGTGAAAACCACAGAGAAAAAAAAAAAAGTAGATCTGCATGTGTACAGTACATAGTGCAACATAGTGATGCTTTAATTGCTGTCGCAGCAGTGCTTTAAAGTTGTTGGACAACAAGTTGACTAGTCGGCCATCTCTAAGCTAAATTAATTAGCAGGGTCTTTTTGGCTTGTTTCTATGTTGTGTTTTTGCCCGTGTTGTGGCATGTTGTGTTCCTGCTGCAGTGCGGTCAGTCAATAAAGGGCCAGTGATTGTCTTTCCCAGGAGGGGCCTGAGGCCCCTGCCTCCTCACACTCTTTTTTACTGGTGATAAAAGTCTCTGTTTATCAACTCTCCGCCAGGGAATAACACACAGCCTTGCCCTCTCACTCCCCTTTTTTTCTCACAAAGCATGGACATTTCTTTCATCCATCCATTTCTTTATCCTTGCATTTCTCTCAAAGTGACCCTTTTATGCTCTCTTTCTCTTCTTTCTTTCTTGTTCTGCCATTAGTTTTTCTTTCTGGGGCTTGTAGGTCCAGGGGCTCCCTACAGGAGCACCGACTGGGGACTCTGAGGATGTGCTTTCACTTAGAAACCCTAATCCACACAATGCACCTCCAGCACTTTGTCAAGCACCACTTAGAGAATAGAATTCCCTTTATGTGTGCCTCTAACATTTAACTTATTTAGCATAGTGCGCAGAAAAATTAAGCAACATGAGGGGCTGGAAAAGAGGTGAAGACGCAAAGGATGTGATAAAGAGAAATTAAGTCATGACTGCAAGAGGCACAGATAGCGTGCTTAGTGTGCACAAACCCCCAAAAAACATTTCCACTCAGACAAACGTGAAAGGTTTATTTGTCAAAAACGTATTGGTCAAATAATTTGAGTTACAATTGGCTGTGAATAAGTCACTGATAACAATTTACATATCAAGATTACAGCGTGGCCAAAAAAATTTAAAAACGGGGCCACTATGTTTGACTGCTCATATCTCATATTGTTTGCACAATTTTTGGCATATTTCTACGACTTTTTGTAAAATACATAATGACTTCACTATGATGTCATCGTGAGCAACAACTTGCTACAAATAAATAAATAAGAAAATCCATAAAGTTTTTTTTTTTTAAGAAAGGTAAACAACACAGTGCTTTTGGTTGCAAAATGAAATTTGTATTTTACTAAATATTTTATTTCCTGTTTTTAAAACCTTTTTTCTGTCAAAGAACAGAAAACCATAAGTAAAATAAGGGATAGTTCACCCCCCCAAAAAAAAAGAAAATACAAATGATAATAATAATAATTAGGGCTGTCAATCGCTAAAGATTTTGAATCAAATGAATTACATGGTGTCCCGATTAATTAATCGCATTTAATCCCATATACAACTATTTGCTGAGAAAGTCCCTCATATAAATATAATTCAATATATAATGATGAAATAATGATACATAGTTATCTTTAAATATTTAAAAATGATATATATATATAAATCAAATTAAAAAAATATTCAGATAATTAAAATGCATTACATTCTTGTGGCAGAAGAGTTAATAATTAATAAGACAATACAAAAAGTGGTTTTAGAATACAATGTATTGTTTACTACCATATTATTGATTATAAGTCAATCATTGGCACACAGTTCACAGCAATCCATTTCACAAGTGAATTTGTCAATCAGTTCGAGATTTATTATGAGGGCTTGTTTAAAGACCGTCATTTTACACCAGCGTCAGAAATGCTTGTGTAGCGTATCGGGTGCGTCGCATCATAAACATAACATTTTTAGGTCACTGTGTCAAGTTAAATATAGTTTAATACTTAGAAAACATATTGAGATCCCTTTGCGCTCCATCAAGTGTTTTGAATACAAGAACGTAATGCATGTTTGTGTTGTTCTGCTGCTCAAGGGTGTTTTTCTTCACTGTATAAACTGCGCATTGCCACGCAGCTGAAGTTTCACTTACTGCCCTCTGGAGTAAACAGGTGGTACTACAAGCTTGCATTTCTCAGGAATCTTCCATATTATGTTCCGGGGGCATTGCGATTTAACGCGTTATTTTTAGTCAACTTATTCACACTGAATTAACAAGTTAAATCGACAGCACTAATAATAATGTAATCATTTACAAATCCCATGTTGTTCTAAACCGGTATGATTTTATTTTCTCAATTTTTCTCCAAATAAAGTGAATGGTGACTGAGCTTAACATTCTTTTGAAATCCTTTCGTTACACATAAGAAAGTCATATGGGTTTGGACCAACATGAGGGTGAGTAAATGTGTGAACTATCCATTTAAATAGGAGGTGAACACTGGCTTCTCATATTTTGTCTCCTTTCTTCTATTTTGAATTTTTTTTGTCACATAAAAAGAACGTCTTTAAGGCCATCTCATCACTCAAGATATATGAGAGACAAGTTGTGGCTCTGTGACAGATGAATTGGGGTTCAAAGTGAAAGCAAGGACAAAAAACAGCAGCACACACAATGCAGGTCGCTTAAGTAAGACAAAATCAGTTCATATAAAACAATGCTGTGTTGGGCCCTGGTGAGCCAACAAGCTCTCAGCTTTTCAGGATTTAGCTCTGAGAGCATCCCACCCACTCCTTTGTGATTTTCTCTCACACAGACACACACACAGTTTGCAGTAAATGTATTCCCAGCCACACTTCCTGTTATCATAAATCTGTATATCCAAACCGCCAGGCAATTCCCATCTGTCTTACTCACTCATATGGTGTCTGTGCGCTGACCACTGCCCCATTCAGCTGTACCAGCCAGAACAGAGGGCGTCTCTCAGCCATGCATTGTAACAAGGCTGATCTCTCTCTCGACAGCAGGCGCAGGGGGCAGGTGTGGTTTCTATGGTATGTTGGCTTACATGCATTAATTATTTTGGGTGTGATGATGTGTGTAATGAGAACAGAGTCATGTCTTGTGCATTCCTTCTAAGCTCACATTTACCACCACCACATACCAGCAACCTTAGAAGCATGTGTGGAAAAGATGTGCAAAGGTGTGACTGCTCTCCAAAAGTCTGCGGGCTATGAATACCCCAGGAGTTAAAACAGAGTAAGAGAACAGGCTTCCCCAAACCCTACGGTGTGGCAGGAATCATTACCACAGCAATATTACCGACTTCACAGAGCAGATCAGTAGGACTCTATTAAGTCTACACTGACAACATCCAAAATGTTTCAACTAACGGTAAGTATATGGAAAGTAAGAAGTTATGAATATTTCAAATACTGACAGAGACTTCTGCTAACAATCTGAGACCAATTACTTAATATTGATTATTTAAAATGAATTACTCCTCCAATGACTGACTGCACTCAACTTTTGATGGAGTTGTAGAGCTTTTCTGCGAAGAATGGGCATTCCATACCAGAATCAGAGGTGGGTAGAGTAGCCAAAAACTGTACTCAAGTAAAATTACAATTACTTAAAAAAAGAAGTAGAAGTAAAAGTACTAACATAAATAATGAGTAAGAGTAATTAAGTATAGAATTAAAAAAGTACTCAAGTAGCTACAAATAAATGTAAAAAAATAAAAATAAACTGAAATATAAATTTTAAAAAAAATAACATAATTGGAAAAACTGAAACTAATCTAAAGTCCATGGCTCTGAAACTCTGATTTTCAAATAAAAAATTTAAAATCTTGAATAAGATTTTGTTTTTGTTGCGGTGTTTTTTAACCTTTAAACCCACCATTACCATAACACGAAGATGCCACTAGACTGCCTAATACCTCATTGCATCAGCAACAGAGCGAGAATCACTATCATCGTGAAGAGAGGCAAAGCAGGTAGATAACAGTATTTTCACTCATTGTGTCTTCCTGTCAATCTGTGAATTGATTTATATTTAATTTGGAACTGGTAAATTATTTGGTTTGAAGTTCAACAGGGCTCGGCATTAACATTTGTCAGGGATAAGTGGATTTTTAAAGAGGCAAGTAAAAGAGAAAAGTAGCCTAAATGACAATAACGAAAAAATGACCAGCTATATTTGTGATATTGCCAAGGCCTTATGACAAAGATTTTATTCTTATTCTTAATAATACAGGGTGTGTAGTTGTATATTTTGCTAACGGTCTAGGAATAGCAGCGCGATTACCGCGCATTCAGACCAGAGGTGGTGAGAGCGTCAAAATTAGCTCTGGCTGCCCTGCCAACAATGCTATCAAAGATTTGTGGACGCTCTGATGTAGTTGAAATAGGCGGCAACGTTCGTTCAGAATGCTTGGTTTTTTTTAACTATATTTAAAGGGGCCACAAAACATCCAGACATGCCGACCGGTTTCTTTTTGCAGACATATCACAAGTAGTGTATATCCTCATGAAATCTTTTAATATATTATTATATAAACCATAATATCCACTTCATAAATTCACCTGGCACATCAACATTTTAAGACACGTTTGTCCACGCATCGTTTTTTTTATATATATACTTGTAAGCAAACAGTGACAGATCATATATTACGGGAAAAACCGGCATGGCAATAATTCGTTTCTCCTCCATTTTGTCTTCGGAACTAATGTTTGGTGGGAACCAAATTTTACACTGTTGTGTTCTCAAGACTTTGCTAGAGCAGAGCACTTCTATACTCCAATACGTTGCCAACGAACCACGTCAAAGCTCATTACTATGATGTTGCCCACACTTGTTTTCTCACCACTTCTCACCGCCGAGAGACGCTGGCTGCCATAGAAAATGAATGTCGATTTGACGCTCTTGACGCCTCTGGTCTGAACGCACCATTAGACTGGACGGACGGCTTTTTGTGCGCTCACATGTGCGTGTGCTCCGAGAATGCTCAAAACACAGATGCGTGCCTGAATTCCGCCAAAATGCCGTCTTGGTGAGATATTCCTTCAAACTCAGTAAGTGATGTCTAAAGCAGTGTTTCCCAACCTTTTTCTGCACACTTTTTTATGACTTACACCACTATCCCACATAAGCTAACCATTGTCAATAAATTTCCTTTTCAATAACTTTTCCATGTTTTCTGTCTGTCTTAGTAGCATGTTTACTTGTAATATTTGAAATTCAGCGATGTAAAAAAAACAAGTCACATAGGTCGGCTACACTGTGTGAGGTCACAGGTGGCAAGATCGCTAAATGGGTGATGAAAAAACAACAAATAAGCTTTTTTTTTCTAATTTGTAGATTTGTTCTTGCAATACCACAACAAATTGTAGGGATGCAAACTCATGATGAGTGAAATATTTAAGACAATCACTTGTCCATGAACATTTTTTCTGGGGATATTTTTTTAAAGAATGAACTAAAAGCCCCAATTCCAGCTATTTTAGTGATTCAAGTTTATTCAAGTTTACAACTGCAATTACTACAACAGAATTAGCAGCAAAATAAAGAGTATTTTGGTGAGGCTTGCTTCTATTTCACAAATTTGTTCAATTTTATTAACCGATTAGTCCAGTGACCTCTTCTGGAAATGTCATTAGGTGGCTGACAAATGAGGGTCTTATGTGCTATGAGTGAGTCAATGAATCATTTTGAGTCGTTCATGATCGAAATCTATCAAGAGACTTTATAGTGTCACTTTATAGCAGATCTATAGTCTTCCTTCAGTCTGAGCATTATTTTTCATCCAAAAGACAACAATAGTGAGTTTCAATATCGTCCTTACCTTCTTCTTTATTAAAACATGCATGGCTACAAATCTACTGACTTCAGTATAAGAATTATAAACACAAAGCAGATCTACGGTATCATTTTCCTACAGATTTAAACTGCTGAGCATGGCTTTTATCAGAAAAGTCCACAATAATAGACAAATAATAATCATTTTGAGTTTCAAAAATTTTCTTTCGATCAATGTAAAGTGTATTTCACAGGAGTTGAGTCGAGCCGTCAATAACTGCATTGCTTTCCACATGACAAGAGTTGCAGAAAGTGTCACAGAGGGGCGATTTTTAAGTTTTCCACATAAATAAGTGGCAGGTGTGCACAATAATCATTGAAAACATGAATTTGGAAGAGAGAAAAAAGCTTGCAGTTGCTTTGATAGCAGAAAGTAATAAAAGGACTTGTTTATGTTTAGGTCGATGCGTTTTCTTGGTGAATTTAAATTAGTTCAATTACTGGGGTCTCTGATATTCATAAACGATAAGATAATTTTTTTTAATATTTCTTGTTGCTTAGTACTCCCAAAGACATTATTGGTGAAGCAAAAACGTGTGTGTGAAAAACACTTTGGTGTAAAGTCACTTCATAGACTTCAATATATTCTGCAGCGCTGACGCGAGTCATGTGAAGAACCCTTAACGTGTATAAATATCAGTCACTTTTGCACATTAATCATTGCTCTTCACAATCACAAAAGTGACCGATTATGGTTTCAAAATGGTGAATTTCTCCAAAAAGTGAGGAGTTTGGATCCCTAAAGTATTATTATTTTTTTCATGCAGTTATTTATTTTGTGTAATTTAATAATTTTCTACGGCACACCTGACAATCTTTCACGGCACAGTGGTTGGGTAACACTGGTTTAAAGTGAACATTAACAGTGGGGAAAAAGAAGATTTGTATCCAAGTATCAGACTTGTAAGTGTTAATGTAACCTAATAGACCTGCTGCTGTTGTTAATAATAATAATAATAATCATCATCAAAGAACCATAACAATAAAAAGAGAAAACCACTCACTGTTCTTGACTGAATAACTTTGTTAGCTTTAAAAAAGTATTAATGTATTATACATTATACAGTGAATACCAGTAGTACTCAGGCTCTACGTAGCATTTCATTTTGAATATTTACTTGATTCTGCTGTTAAAAACATTTAAAGCTGTTAATAAAAGCACTGTTTTCTTAATTTGGAAATTTTTGGTCTTTTAATTATTTCTATTAATTAGTGGTGCTTGCAAAGCATCACTATTGTAATCTCACATACTTATTTTTATTTTTATTTTTCTTCTTTTTATTATTATTCTATCTCCGTACAAAACTTCGGCACCTAACTCGTCCCGCACCGTTTGGCGTAGACCCACAAATGAGGTGTCAAATCGAACGGCCTATTGAGGACACGTGTGCTATGACTTTTATAAGCGATCGGGGTACGGTATTTGCCCCAGGGGCAAAAAAGCGGCCGAAAAATCCCATAGACTTAACATTGTGACAAACTTTGAGGCGTCACAGCTCCGAGCGAGGATTTCACAGAAACGTGTGATTTGCCACATTTGAAGAGGCTGGCAGGCTCTGTAAGAGCATACCTCAATATGGGGTAAAAGTTGCACCCCTGGGGGGCAGGAGCTGCCCAAAAATGCCCCAATTGACTTATAATGGTGTAGGACGGCCCATGAAATGAAAAGGCATAGGGATTTGTATTGAACATAGCTCTGGATCACAGTGTCATAGAGACCAGGGGTGGGCTCATTTTACTCAGACGACCAATCAGTCTCTCAGGATCATTGTGAAGCTATCAAGCCACGCCCTAGCAACCATTAAGAGCACCTTAGCAACAAGTCCCATAGACTTCTATTGAAACAGATCAAAGGGATATCTCCGGATAGAAGTGTCATAGAAACACAAGGGTGGTCTCGTTTGACTCGGGACAGCAAACAGCCAATCATGCATCAAATCAACACTTCCTAGCCCCTCCCTAGCAACCATTGTCGAGCACCTTAACAACCAAAATCCATAGAGGGATATCTTCCATTCTGAATGTCACAGAGGCATGGGAGTTGGTTTATATCATTCATACTGACAAGCAGCCTTTGGAGATTCATGATTGGCAGCTGCCAAGCCACTCCCTAGCAACTAAACAGAGTACCCTAGCAACCGTTTAGCAGTAACTATATCTCTGCACCACAAAATCAGAGAGACTTCTGGGTTGATTTATTTCAATCAGGATGGCAAGGAGACTTGATTAGTATCACTATGGTAACTGCCTAGCAACCAGATGGGGTTACCCTAGCAACCGAGTAACAAATCACATATCTCTGCATCAGAAAAACGTAGAGACTTCCTGGTTGACTTATTTCAATCAGGATGGAAAGGACACTTCATTAGTATCACTATGGTAACTGCCTAGCAACCAGATGGGCTTACCCTAGCAACCGAGTAACAAATCACATATCTCTGCATCACAAAAACATAGAGACTTCCGGGTTGACTTATTTCAATCAGGATGGCAAGGACACTTCATTAGTATCACTATGGTAACTGCCTAGCAACCAGATGAGCTTACCCTAGCAACCGAGTAACAAATCACATATCTCTGCATCAGAAAAACGTAGAGACTTCCGGGTTGACTTATTTCAATCAGGATGGCAAGGACACTTGATTAGTATCACTATGGTATCTGCCTAGCAACCAGATGGGCTTACCCTAGCAACCGAGTAACAAATCACATATCTCTGCATCACAAAAACATAGAGACTTCCGGGTTGACTTATTTCAATCAGGATGGCAAGGAGACTTGATAAGTATCACTATGTTAACTGCCTAGCAACCAGATGGGGTTACCCTAGCAACCGAGAAACAAATCACATATCTCGGCACCAGAAAAGAGTACAGACTTCCGGGTTGATTTATTTCAATCAGGATGGCAAGGACACTTGATTACTATCACTATGGTAACTGCCTAGCAACCAGATGGGGTTACCCTAGCAACCGAGAAACAAATCACATATCTCGGCACCAGAAAAGAGTACAGACTTCCGGGTTGATTTATTTCAATCAGGATGGCAAGGAGACTTGATTAGTATCACTATGGTAACTGCCTAGCAACCAGATGGGGTTACCCTAGCAACCGAGTAACAAATCACATATCTCTGCATCAGAAAAACGTAGAGACTTCCGGGTTGACTTATTTCAATCAGGATGGCAAGGAGACTTGATTAGTATCACTATGGTAACTGCCTAGCAACCAGATGGGGTTACCCTAGCAACCGAGTAACAAATCACATATCTCTGCATCAGAAAAACGTAGAGACTTCCGGGTTGACTTATTTCAATCAGGATGGCAAGGACACTTGATTAGTATCACTATGGTAACTGCCTAGCAACCAGATGGGGTTACCCTAGCAACCGAGTAACAAATCACATATCTCTGCATCAGAAAAACATAGAGACTTCCGGGTTGACTTATTTCAATCAGGATGGCAAGGACACTTGATTAGTATCACTGTGGTAACTGCCTAGCAACCAGATGGGGTTACCCTAGCAACCGAGTAACAAATCACATATCTCTGCATCAGAAAAACGTAGAGACTTCCGGGTTGACTTATTTCAATCAGGATGGCAAGGACACTTGATTAGTATCACTATGGTAACTGCCTAGCAACCAGATGGGCTTACCCTAGCAACCGAGTAACAAATCACATATCTCTGCATCAGAAAAACGTAGAGACTTCTGGGTTGGTTTATTTCACTCAGGATGGCAAGGAGACTTCATAAGTATCACTATGGTAACTGCCTAGCAACAAGGAGGGGTTACCCTAGCAACCAAATAACAAATCACATATCTCTGGATCACAACATCGTAGAGACTTCCTGGTTGACTGATTTTACTCTGGATAGCAAGGAGACTTGATAAGTATCACTATGGTAACTGCCTAGCAACCACATGGGGTTACCCTAGCAACCCAGTAACAAATCACATATCTCTGCACCAGAAAACAGTACAGATTTTTGGGTTGAATTATTTCACTCAGGATGGAAAGGAGCCATGTATTGTATTACCTTGCTAACTGCATAGCAACCACATGGGCTTACCCTAGCAACCTAGTAACAAATCACATATTTCTGCACCAGAAAATTATACAGACTTCTGGGTTGATTTATTTATGACCACAATTTCTGTTCTTTTCAAGCAGGCTATTTGACGAGTTTTGCCACGGCAAGCACCACTCACATTTTCTTCAGGAAATGTACCTATCTAGTTAGTGGTGCTTGCAAAGCATCACTATTGTAATCTCACATACTTATTTTTATTTTTCTTCTTTTTATTATTATTCTATCTCCGTACAAAACTTCGGCACCTAACTCGTCCCGCACCGTTTGGCGTAGACCCACAAATGAGGTGTCAAATCGAACGGCCTATTGAGGACACGTGTGCTATGACTTTTATAAGCGATCGGGGGTACGGTATTTGCCCCAGGGGCAAAAAAGCGGCCGAAAAATCCCATAGACTTAACATTGTGACAAACTTTGAGGCGTCACAGCTCCGAGCGAGGATTTCACAGAAACGTGTGATTTGCCACATTTGAAGAGGCTGGCAGGCTCTGTAAGAGCATACCTCAATATGGGGTAAAAGTTGCACCCCTGGGGGCAGGAGCTGCCCAAAAATGCCCCAATTGACTTATAATGGTGTAGGACGGCCCATGAAATGAAAAGGCATAGGGATTTGTATTGAACATAGCTCTGGATCACAGTGTCATAGAGACCAGGGGGTGGGCTCATTTTACTCAGACGACCAATCAGTCTCTCAGGATCATTGTGAAGCTATCAAGCCACGCCCTAGCAACCATTAAGAGCACCTTAGCAACAAGTCCCATAGACTTCTATTGAAACAGATCAAAGGGATATCTCCGGATAGAAGTGTCATAGAAACACAAGGGTGGTCTCGTTTGACTCGGGACAGCAAACAGCCAATCATGCATCAAATCAACACTTCCTAGCCCCTCCCTAGCAACCATTGTCGAGCACCTTAACAACCAAAATCCATAGAGGGATATCTTCCATTCTGAATGTCACAGAGGCATGGGAGTTGGTTTATATCATTCATACTGACAAGCAGCCTTTGGAGATTCATGATTGGCAGCTGCCAAGCCACTCCCTAGCAACTAAACAGAGTACCCTAGCAACCGTTTAGCAGTAACTATATCTCTGCACCACAAAATCAGAGAGACTTCTGGGTTGATTTATTTCAATCAGGATGGCAAGGAGACTTGATTAGTATCACTATGGTAACTGCCTAGCAACCAGATGGGGTTACCCTAGCAACCGAGTAACAAATCACATATCTCTGCATCAGAAAAACGTAGAGACTTCCTGGTTGACTTATTTCAATCAGGATGGAAAGGACACTTCATTAGTATCACTATGGTAACTGCCTAGCAACCAGATGGGCTTACCCTAGCAACCGAGTAACAAATCACATATCTCTGCATCACAAAAACATAGAGACTTCCGGGTTGACTTATTTCAATCAGGATGGCAAGGACACTTCATTAGTATCACTATGGTAACTGCCTAGCAACCAGATGAGCTTACCCTAGCAACCGAGTAACAAATCACATATCTCTGCATCAGAAAAACGTAGAGACTTCCGGGTTGACTTATTTCAATCAGGATGGCAAGGACACTTGATTAGTATCACTATGGTATCTGCCTAGCAACCAGATGGGCTTACCCTAGCAACCGAGTAACAAATCACATATCTCTGCATCACAAAAACATAGAGACTTCCGGGTTGACTTATTTCAATCAGGATGGCAAGGAGACTTGATAAGTATCACTATGTTAACTGCCTAGCAACCAGATGGGGTTACCCTAGCAACCGAGAAACAAATCACATATCTCGGCACCAGAAAAGAGTACAGACTTCCGGGTTGATTTATTTCAATCAGGATGGCAAGGACACTTGATTACTATCACTATGGTAACTGCCTAGCAACCAGATGGGGTTACCCTAGCAACCGAGAAACAAATCACATATCTCGGCACCAGAAAAGAGTACAGACTTCCGGGTTGATTTATTTCAATCAGGATGGCAAGGAGACTTGATTAGTATCACTATGGTAACTGCCTAGCAACCAGATGGGGTTACCCTAGCAACCGAGTAACAAATCACATATCTCTGCATCAGAAAAACGTAGAGACTTCCGGGTTGACTTATTTCAATCAGGATGGCAAGGAGACTTGATTAGTATCACTATGGTAACTGCCTAGCAACCAGATGGGGTTACCCTAGCAACCGAGTAACAAATCACATATCTCTGCATCAGAAAAACGTAGAGACTTCCGGGTTGACTTATTTCAATCAGGATGGCAAGGACACTTGATTAGTATCACTATGGTAACTGCCTAGCAACCAGATGGGGTTACCCTAGCAACCGAGTAACAAATCACATATCTCTGCATCAGAAAAACATAGAGACTTCCGGGTTGACTTATTTCAATCAGGATGGCAAGGACACTTGATTAGTATCACTGTGGTAACTGCCTAGCAACCAGATGGGGTTACCCTAGCAACCGAGTAACAAATCACATATCTCTGCATCAGAAAAACGTAGAGACTTCCGGGTTGACTTATTTCAATCAGGATGGCAAGGACACTTGATTAGTATCACTATGGTAACTGCCTAGCAACCAGATGGGCTTACCCTAGCAACCGAGTAACAAATCACATATCTCTGCATCAGAAAAACGTAGAGACTTCTGGGTTGGTTTATTTCACTCAGGATGGCAAGGAGACTTCATAAGTATCACTATGGTAACTGCCTAGCAACAAGGAGGGGTTACCCTAGCAACCAAATAACAAATCACATATCTCTGGATCACAACATCGTAGAGACTTCCTGGTTGACTGATTTTACTCTGGATAGCAAGGAGACTTGATAAGTATCACTATGGTAACTGCCTAGCAACCACATGGGGTTACCCTAGCAACCCAGTAACAAATCACATATCTCTGCACCAGAAAACAGTACAGATTTTTGGGTTGAATTATTTCACTCAGGATGGAAAGGAGCCATGTATTGTATTACCTTGCTAACTGCATAGCAACCACATGGGCTTACCCTAGCAACCTAGTAACAAATCACATATTTCTGCACCAGAAAATTATACAGACTTCTGGGTTGATTTATTTATGACCACAATTTCTGTTCTTTTCAAGCAGGCTATTTGACGAGTTTTGCCACGGCAAGCACCACTCACATTTTCTTCAGGAAATGTACCTATCTAGTTTTTATTTTTATTTTTATTTTTATATCTCTGTAACAAAACTTCGGCACCTAACTCGTCCCGCACCGTTTGGCGTAGACCCACGAATGAGGTGTCAAATCGAACGGCCTATTGAGGACACGTGTGCTATGACTTTTATAAGCGTATCGGGGTACGGTATTTGCCCCAGGGGCAAAAAAGCGGCCGAAAAATCCCATAGACTTAACATTGAGACAAACTTTGACGCGTCACAGCTCCAAGCGAGGATTTCGCAGAAACGTGTGATTTGCCACATTTGAAGAGGCTGGCAGGCTCTGTAAGAGCATACCTCAATATGGGGTAAAAGTTGCACCCCTGGGGGCAGGAGCTGCCCAAAAATGCCCCAATTGACTTATAATGGTGTAGGACGGCCCATGAAATGAAAAGGCATAGGGATTTGTATTGAACATAGCTCTGGATCACAGTGTCATAGAGACGAGGGGTGGGCTCATTTTACTCAGACGACCAATCAGTCTCTCAGGATCATTGTGAAGCTATCAAGCCACGCCCTAGCAACCATTTAAGAGCACCTTAGCAACAAGTCCCATAGACTTCTATTGAAAAAGATCAAAGGGATATCTCCGGATAGAAGTGTCATAGAAACACAAGGGTGGTCTCGTTTGACTCGGGACAGCAAACAGCCAATCATGCATCACTTCAACACTTCCTAGCCCCTCCCTAGCAACCATTGTCGAGCACCTTAACAACCAAAATCCATAGAGGGATATCTTCCATTCTGAATGTCACAGAGGCATGGGAGTTGGTTTATATCATTCATACTGACAAGCAGCCTTTGGAGATTCATGATTGGCAGCTGCCAAGCCACTCCCTAGCAACTAAACAGAGTACCCTAGCAACCGTTTAGCAATAACTATATCTCTGCACCAGAAAATCAGAGAGACTTCTGGGTTGATTTATTTCAATCAGGATGGCAAGGAGACTTCATAAGTATCACTATGGTAACTGCCTAGCAACCAGATGGGGTTACCCTAGCAACCGAGTAACAAATCACATATCTCTGCATCAGAAAAACGTAGAGACTTCCGGGTTGACTTATTTCACTCAGGATGGAAAGGAGCCATGTATTGTATTACCTTGGTAACTGCATAGCAACCACATGGGCTTACCCTAGCAACAGAGTAACAAATCATATTTCTGCACCAGAAAATCGTACAGACTTCTGGGTTGATTTATTTATGAACATAATTTTTGTTCTTTTCGAGTTACAGCATGCTGTTTGATCGAGTTTTGCCACGGCAAGCACCACTCACATTTTCTTCAGGAAATGTACCCATCTAGTTTTTATTTTTATTTTTATTTTTATATCTCCGTACAAAACTTCGGCACCTAACTCGTCCCGCACCGTTTGGCGTAGACCCACGAATGAGGTGTCAAATCGAACAGCCTATTGATGACACGTGTGCTATGACTTTTATAAGCGATCGGGGGTACGGTATTTGCCCCAGGGGCAAAAAAGCGGCCGTAAAATCCCATAGACTTAACATTGCGACAAACTTTGACGCGTCACAGCTCCGATAGAGGATTTCACAGAAACGTGTGATTTGCCACATTTGAAGAGGCTGGCAGGCTCTGTAAGAGCATACCTCAATATGGGGTAAAAGTTGCACCCCTGGGGGGCAGGAGCTGCCCAAAAATGCCCCATTGACTTACAATGGTGTAGAACGGCCCATGAAATTAAATTGCATAGGGATATTGTATTGAACATAGCTCTGGATCACAGTGTCATAGAGACGAGGGGGCGGGCTCATTTTACTCAGACGACCAATCAGTCTCTCAGGATCATTGCGAAGCTATCAAGCCACGCCATAGCAACCATTTAGAGCACCTTAGCAACAAGTCCCATAGACTTCTAATGAAAGAGATCAAAGGGATATCTCCGGATAGAAGTGTCATAGAAACACAAGGGTGGTCTCGTTTGACTCGGGACAGCAAACAGCCAATCATGAATCACCTCAACACTTCCTAGCCCCTCCCTAGCAACCATTGTCGAGCACCTTAGCAACAAAAATCCATAGAGGTATATCTTACATTATGAATGTCACAGAGGCATGGGAGTTGATTTATATCATTCATACTGACAAGCAGCCTTTGGAGTTTCATGATTGGAAGCTGCCAAGCCACTCCCTAGCAACTAAACAGAGTACCCTAGCAACCGGGTATCAAATCACATATCTCTACACCAGAAAATCGCAGAGAATTCTGGGTTGATTTATTTCAATCAGGATGGCAAGGAGCACATGATTAGTATCACTATGGTAACTGCCTAGCAACCAGATGGGGTTACCCTAGCAACCGAGTAACAAATCACATAACTCTGCACCAGAAAATAGAAGAGACTTCCGGGTTGACTTATTTCACTCAGGATGGCAAGGAGCACTTGTATTAGTATCACCTATGGTAACTGCCTAGCAACCAGATGGGGTTACCCTAGCAACCGAGTAACAAATCACATATCTCTGCATCAGAAAAACGTAGAGACTTCTGGGTTGGTTTATTTCAATCAGGATGGCAAAGACACTTCATAAGTATCACTATGGTAACTGCCTAGCAACCACATGGGGTTACCCTAGCAACCGATTAACAAATCACATATCTCTGCATCAGAAAAACGTACAGACTTCTGGGTTGCTTTATTTCAATCAGGATGGCAAAGACACTTGATTAGAATCACTATGGTAACTGCCTAGCAACAAGGAGGGGTTACCCTAGCAACCAAGTAACAAATCACATATCTCTGGATCAGAACATCGTAGAGACTTCCGGGTTGACTGATTTTACTCAGGATAGCAAGGAGACTTGATAAATATCACTACGGTAACTGCCTAGCAACCAGATGGGGGTACCCTAGCAACCAAGTAAAAAAACACATATCTCAGCAGTTATAAAATGCTATTTGACGAGTTTTGCCACGGCAAGCACCACTCACATTTTCTTCAGGAAATGTACATTCTAGTTATTTGACTACAATTCTCATATAACCAATTAATTAGTGATTATTTGTTGTCAAATTTCACTAACAACTACAGACATTTTGGGGTGTGTGTATGTGTGTGTGTGTGTGTGTGTGTGTGTGTGTGTGTGTGTGTGTGTGTAGTGTATGGTAGATCTTGCTGCAACAACATGAAAATGTAGATCTCATTCCATAGATGGAGGCTTTTCTTTGACTACCATACGTTATAACTAACATATGACAATAGCTTCCTCCCCTACCCAGCGCAGTTTACATTTCTGTCCTAAAGAATCGAGTTGATTGCAGAGCTGTACTATTAGCAGGGCAGTTTCTAAGCATATTGAGTCCATAAACAAACTCCTAGAAGGAAACCTGCAATACTATTATTTACAAATTTGGCATTGGGGAGTCCAACTATATGACCCACATTACACAAATACTGTACCTGTTTTCCCCATTCTACAATATCCCTTAATATAAATACTAAAACTAAAATAAAAACTATATATACTAAAAAAAACTAAACTAAAACTAACAAATAACTAACGAAAAAACTTAAACTAAATCAGAGTAAAAATATTGAAAATTAAAATGAAATAGAATTATTATAACCTTGCTCTGGAGAGACCCGTGATCATTGGGTGTCCAGCTCTCCAGCATCATGCAGGCTGCGGCCTCTCCAGTGTGTGGTAAAACAAAACACTAATGCAGTGAAACAGGCACAGGGTCGGATGCTAGCTGGGAGAGCAGGGGTCCTGCTGAGGCACCCCTGCTTCAATGCCAGTCAGATCACAGCCTGACGCTGCGGTCCGTCTCATTACAATAAGCCCCCAGACCCTGGCCACACACCAACACCATAATAACACAGCCAGCTCTCCCTGCCGCAGGGGCTCCACCATTAACATTCACCACAGACTGAAAAACAAAAACAACTGTAGCAGCAGAGAGGCCTGCTGACAGCTCTCTTATGGCCATATACAAACTTTGCAAGACGCCTCACACTCGAGGCCTCTCAGACCCACATTGGCTGTTGAAGTCAATGATATTATTGACGTTCAGATCAGACTGAAGCAGCACTAATGATGGAACATATACCCTCTGAACAGCTGAAGTTAAATCAAGCATTGCCAAATATTTTCTTACCTGTGGAGAAGCAGGGTATGCCAGATTTCCAAGCAGCCACAGGTCCAGAGTAGACATGGAACAGAGGAGAAAGAGACATGTGAAAATTAGTGGAAAAGCTCTGCAATGTTGCAATGAGTTAACCTCACAACTTTTAGGGGCATTTACAAAAGGCTTTTATTGTAACACTCTGGACAATAGATCTAACAGAACTCTGTTGTCAGCAAAGGTTATAACATTGGGTGTTACTGCAGTGTAAATTCTGTCACTCAGCAGGTAAATTCGACCACAATCATAGCAAATGCATTGTTACGTTTTCTTACATTAAATTTAAGAAGTAAACAACCATTCAGCAGACACTTTTATGAAAAGGTTTGGTTAAGTGATTTAGTTTACGTAGCTTAAACTAATATGTGTATAAATTTCAAGCAGCAACAGAAGTGTGCCATGCTGTACTTCGTCTAAAAATATTTAAAAAATAAATGTTTTAATTATTATATAATTGGACTCACTGATCACATTTAACACCTGTACACCTACTTATTCATGTAATTATCTAATCAGCCAATCATGTGGCAGCAGTGCAATGCATATAAACATGCAAATAAGGGTCAGGAGCTTCAGTTAATGTTCACCATCAGAACATGGAAAAAATTTGATCTTAGTCATTTCAACCATGGCATGATTGTTGGGCCAGACAAGCTGGTTTGAGTATTTCTATATTTTGAGTATTTCATTAACTGCTGATCTCTTGGGATTTTCACACACAACAGTCTCTATAGAGTTTACTCAGAAAGCAAAAAACATCCAATGAGTGGCAGTTCTGAAGACAGAAACACCTTTTTTATGAGAGAAGTCAACAGAGCACCGGGCAAAGTCATCCAAGCCCTTGCAGACATGCAACAGACGCAACATCAGGCTCTCCTGGCCCAGGAGCAGCGCTTCCCCGGTTTCGGGGTTTGCCCATTCCTCCTGTTTCCTTTGACCCTCTCCGCTCTCACTCGCAGGTTGTTGGACCCACTGCCACAGGCATGCAATTTGGTCCGGTTCGCTGGAGCTGCGGGGAGCCTGGGCATTTCCAGGACCAATGCCCGGTGATTTAGTGGGGGACATTGGTTCGGGTCCCCGATGCACTGCAGGCTGCCCCCAAACGAGCTGGAATGTACCACATATCTGTGAGTATTAACTCTTTCCCCGCCAGCGTTTTAAAAAAAGTTGCCAGCCACCGCCAGGGTTTTTGACGATTTTCGCTAAATTTTAATGGCCCGCAGAATATTTTCTTCCATGAATATATGAAGATGCTATATATCACAATAAAGATCTGAGCCTCTGCTTTTAGGCAAAAAAAACGATTTTATTTTATCTTCATTTGTTCTTTTTTTATTGCGACTTGAACAGAGGTAGGTTTTGTCAAAAAACAACATTTCAGACAAAAAGCTGAGAAAAAGGCATGTTTATGTCTGATATTTTGAGCTTCTCAATACTCCACTTCTTCATGTTTGAGACGATCGCAGTCTGTTTCTTTGATCAAAGAGTTGCGTACTCTTTCAAAACATGCGCAGGGGTCTTCCTTACCGTATAACACCTAAAACACGGAAACCCGGAAAAATCCGTGTTTGGCGGGGAAGCGTTTTTTCATAAAACATGGAAAATTCCGTGTTTGGCGGGGAAAGAGTTAAGAGGTTACATACCAGGCCTTTCTGGATTTGGGTTCCCACTGGGAACTTCCCTCTGGAGCAGACACAAGACGAGACCCTTAGGCACGCCTTCAATCAAGTGAAAGTGATTGATGGTCAACCTCTTCAGCCAGACATTGCAATCTCATATCCGAATTTTTCTATTATAAATGATCGGTTGTATCGAGTGATACAGGACGCTTAGACAAAAGAGGATACAACCCAATTGTTGATACAGAAGAGCCATCAGGAAATGTTATTCTAGATGGCTCATCATAATCCGATGGTGGGTCACTTAGGGCGAGAAAAAACACTAAACCTTCTAATGGCCCATTTTTATAGGCCGGGCATTCATGGATATGTTCGCAGGTGGTGTGCAGCATGCTGTGAATGTCAGCTTGTGAATCTGCCGGCCACCCCAAGAGCACCTTTGCACTCGCTTCCTCTGATAGAGGCCCCCTTCGAGAGAACATGCATGGACCTCATTGGGCCATTAGTGCGGACCACACACAGATATCACTTTGTGTTGGTTCTGGTGGACCACAAAATGCGATATCCTGAAGCAGTCCCTCTACGCAACATTTAAGCATGCAGTGTTGCGGAGGCGCTTTTCAAAATCGTCTCCCGAGTCGGGATTCCAAAAGATCCTCACTGATCAATGCACTACTTTCATGTCACGTACACTATGCGAAATTTGCAAATTATTGGGAATTAAATGAATTTGGAGAAGCGTGTACCATCCACAAACAGATGGCTTGGTCGGACGGTTTAATCAAACCCTGAAAAACATGATTTGTCAGTTCATGCACGAAGATGCTCGGAATCAGCATAGTGGCTTGAACCCCTGTTATTCACAGTTCGAGAGGTCCCACAAGGCTCCACGGGGTTCTCCCCATTTTAATTATTGTATGGGAATAAGCCTTGCAATGTCGTAGATGTTGTGAGGGAAAATTGGGAGGAGGGACCTTCAAACAGCAAAACCAAAATTTTATATGTTCTTGACCTGAGAGAAAAACTGCACACATTAGGGCAACTATATCAGGAGAATTTTCTACAGGCTCAAGAACATCAGTCCCAGCTGTATAACAGGGGAGCTCGGCTTTAATTTACACAGGGAGATAAAGTCATTGTATTACTACTCACATCAAGCCCTAAATTACTCACAAAGTGGCAAGGGTCCTTTGAGGTCACACGCCAAGTCCTCAGACCGCACTCTTCATATGCTGCTGTCTATCTGGATGACATCATTATATACAGTAATGATTGCCAGTGGCACATGCAGCATCTGAGTGCGGATATGACTTTGCTGCGAATTGGGGATGCAATTGGACAGGTGGAGGTACGGTATCTGGGGTTCAACTTGGGTCATGGGCAAGTGCGTTCCCAAATTGATGAGACCACAGCTGTTGCGATCTGCACAAGATCAAAAAGGAGGTGAGACAGTTCTTAGGGTTGGCTGGCTATTATAGAAGATTTGTGCCTAATTATTTGGATGTCGGCAGCCAGCTGACTAATCTCACTACAAATGGAGCCCTAGACCCGGTCCAGTGGTTGAAGCCGTGCCAGCAGGCTTTTATGCAGGTAAAAGCTGTGCTTTGTGGCGGGCCGTTGTTACATGCTCCTGATTTTGCTCTCCCTGTTGTTCTACAGACTGATATGTCAGACAGGGGTTGGAAGCTGCATTGTCCCAGGTGGTCAAGGGGAGGAGCACCTGGTGCTCCACCTAAGCCAGAAGCTTTCAGTGAGAGAGTAAAGGTACAGCACCATTGAGGAGGAGTGTCTGGCCATCAAGTGAGGAACCTTCGGTACTACCTCCTGGGAAGGGCTTTCACCCTCTGTTTGGACCATGCCCCGCTCCAGTGGATCCATCACATGAAGGATACCAACACGCGGATCACCCGTTGGCATCTGCCTTAATAGCTTTTTAAGTTTGAGGAGTGCCAAGGGGCGGGTAAGCATGCGGCCATCCGCCAGGAAACGGAAGAGTCACTGCCGGTCGCTAGTGGGCGGAGGAGCAGCTATCATACACCAGGGGGCAGGGGAGCTTGCTGCCATACACTGGGAGGAGGAGGAGGAGCTGCTGACATCTGCCGGGAGGCAGAGGAGCTCACTGCTGGATGCCAGGAGATGAGGTCCAGTGCCATCGCCCGGTGACGTGGAGAACCGCTGCCCAGCTGGCCGAGGATCAAATGGTGGCATGGTTGGGGACTGGAGTGTTTATTTTCTCTCTCTGTCTCTCCCCTGGCTCTTTCCCTCTACCATCTCCCTCTCCCTCCCCTCTCCAAGGGTTCAAAGAGACAGGGAAGGCCTGCTGGCAGAAGGACGGTCGGAAGGGCAACACCTCCCCTCCAAGAAGGGAGGGGAGTACGTCACGGAGTGTGACTAGGAGGAGGGCATGGTCGGGCCATGAGGATGCATGCCCGGCACTGAATCATCCTAATCAGCCAGGAGGAGGATAAGGATGAGCCGGAGACACCAGATGGACAGAGAGAAAATGTGTCTGTGTGTGGGGGTCTATGTTTCGTTGAACAGTTTAAATTGGAGTATGAAATTAAAGTTATGTTGATTGTTCACTCCAATTCCCGCTTCCTCCTTGGTAGGGAAGGCAGAGTCAGCCACAATATACAGTATGTGTAATCATGTATAATTGTGTAATTCATGTATTTTACTACCCGAAAACATGATGCATGATTTTGCCCTTTTGACATCTGTTTTATTTAACAAGGAAAAGATGTACTAAATTGGGCAAGTGCACCTTTAGCTGCAGAAAAAAATCTTTATCTTTCAGAAACATGGTGACACACACAAGACTTACATATAAACTGTATGAATGCTCATTCAGCTAATTCATTCAGTGCCCTGCCTGACTAACAAATGTGTTTGCATGTTGCCTTTCTTGGTTCCCCAGAGAGACCGGATATGGAGGGAGGTACCTGTAAACTGCACAGGGTGCACTCTGGCCTGTCCCTGGATCCCCGGTCAATCAAACCAGTCTGAGCCAATTAGCATAATCTCCAACGCAAAAGCCAACAAAACTCAAGGGCTCCCAAACCTTTTTAGTATGTGACACTTGATTGTGTGGCAAATGTGGCATGTTTGCATTTACATGATCAGGCTGTTTTATTTATTTATGAGGCCTTCATTGTTCTTAACATACTCCTCTCAAAACATGCCACGCATCTTCTTGTTCTGTCACTTTTCATAACTAGAAGGGATTACTGTAATGCTATCATTGTATGCGCAATTAGGCACCTGCAAATGATCCAGAATGCAGCAGCACATCTGGTCTTCAACGAACCAAAGAGAGTGCATGTTACACCACTCCTTGACTCTCTTCACTGGCTGCTGGTTGATGCACATATTAAATTCAAGACTCTGATGCTGGCATACAGAACAGTCACTAGGTCTGCTCTAAAATAATTTCTGTAGAGCTACGTTCCCACCAGAAGCCTACAGTCGGCTAATGAGTGGTGCCTTGTTGTACCAAGACAAAGAGGCACGAAAACACTTTCCCAGACTTTCAGTTTCACTGTACCTCGTTGGTGAAATTACCTTCCCAACTCCATCCATGAAGCAGATTCTCTGTCTTCAAAAAACTGCTAAAAACACATATTTTCCATGAGCACTTAACCACGCAAGAATATATATATATATATATTCTTGTTGCACTCTAAACTGTCTTGGATACTACTATTCTGTTGCTAGTGAAACTTTGTAATACAGCACTTTTCATACAGCTGTCTCCTTAAGATGAATCGCTTATGATGATTATTCCTCTTTTGTAAGTTGCTTTGGATAAAATCATCTGCCAAATGAATAAATGTAAATTATAAAAGTTAACATAAGCAACAGGGACAATATGTTTGCTTATTTATCTACTTGCTTTTCCAGCATTGATTCTGAGACATTTTTATCAAACTTGGCATATTAGGGGGAAAAAAGATCCCTGTTTGCTCACATACTGTATCTATCGATCTCTAATGAGGGGTATGATTTTTATTGTATTGTTTTTACATTCATTTGTTGTGTTCTTTTCGACATGAGCAATTATAATGACAGAAAAGATTGTCTGGTTAACACATTGTGATCTCATTAAATTCCTAGAATTCTGAATTCTTCTGAAATGAATACTGGACAACATTCTATTGAACACATTTTAAGATCAAGGCTGCACTAGACATCATTGCCAAACAAACAGTTGAAAGCATTTCACCATCTTCAAACAAATACTAGTAATCTGAAAATAGGCATGGAAAGCCTACTATGGCAACAGAACGTCCTAACTATTGGCTTCTACTGTCGGGCACATGTTTCTTCATTAGAAGTCGAAGATCATCAGTAAAAGCAATTCGTGTTTCATCTAGCTGTGAGTGCATTATTGTTATTGTCATAGACATAAAGGAACTTTAAATAAAAATGTGTTATGTTCACAAAGAGAGATGCTGTACAGCCCTGAACAATAAATCAGGCTGCACTGTTGCCTGGCCGTGACTCAAATGCTCCACAATCATGGAAATGTAACTATGGGAACAATTTGAAAAAGGAACAACAAAAAAAAAATGATTTTTATGCACAGAATCAAACTTTAACAATACATCACTCTGATCAGCAGATGAAAAACCTGAGCATTAGACGTGTGTGATTACTGCTTAGACGGGTCATCATTAACCCCGGCATCACCCTATTAATCTCCATCACATCACCCTGACTGCCATGTCTGCTCAATCACGGTGGTGTTCCGCCTTCTGTAAACATCACCGTTTCACAGAGCCACAGTGAGTTCGAGGTTCGGCTGCCATGCTTAGGCAAAACACCCCAACCCAACCCACCCCTCTGACACGGGAGCAAGGTGTTTTAAAATGAGGATGGACACTGCAACATGCTCTAATTGATATGACCTTTCATTTGCTGACTGATCGCAAAAGGATAGGTGGAAAAAGACATCAAGCCTGTCTGCTGTGGATTCAGGGCAAAAGAGGGAGAGTCTGCACAAGGCCTACACATTCAAGCCCCCTGGACATAATTAAACCTGCATAACAAAACTTGTTCTCGGCCTGAGCTTTTAGAATAGAACCCCGCTCCACGGAAAAAAAAGCCTGGTACAGAATCAGTGCTGAAGACACAAAATCAGCCTGAGTTTCTAAGCACAAGGTAAACCTACAGCAGTCACTGTAATGAAGACAAAACAGCATACTGTAGGAACAGAAGGGAAACTGCACATTTTATCCTGTGCAGCCAATTGCAATGCTTTAAAGACAATGATTTTTAACAGTGGCCATTTCTGATGGTCAGTAGGGAGAATACAAACTTTTCATAGCTTATATATGTATATATTTATTTATTACTCAGTAGTTTTTGCCTTTTTTCCAGCAAAATATCTAAATAATCACAAAAGCAAATACAATTACTTAAAAAAGTAAAATGACCTAAGATATTAAGTCTTGTATTTAGAAAAAAAAAATATTGAGGTTTATTTATAAAAGAAGAAGAAAAAATTGCCAATGGGGTTTGGAAAATAAACTTAATTCAAAGGAGATGAATTTTGTGTGTGTTGTTCTTTTTTCAAATTGTTCCCGTAGTTACAATTTCATGATTGTGGAGCATTGGAGTTGTGGCCAGGCAACAGCACAGCCTGATTTATTGTTCAGGGCTGTACAACATCTCTCTCGGTGAACATAACACTTTTTTATTTAAAGTTATTTTATGTCTATGACAACAACAATAATGCACTCACAGCCAGGAAGTTAAAGCTCGGTCACAAATGGGTCTTCCAAATGGACAATGACTCAGAACATACCTCCAAAGTTGTGGCAAAATGGCTTAAGGACAACAAAGTTAAGGTATTGGAGTGGCCATCACAAAGCCCTGACCTCAATCCGATAGCAAATTTGTGGGCAGAAATGAAAAGGCATGTGTAAGCAAAGAGGCCAAAAACCTGACTCAGTTACACCAGTTTTGTCTGAAGGAATGGGCCAAAATTCCAGCAACTTATTGTAAGATCTTGTGGAAGGCTACCCAAAACGTTTGACCCAAGTTAAACAATTTAAAGGCAATGCTACCAAATACATACAGTATCACATTCTTAAAATAAAGTAGTGATCCTAACTGACCTAAGCCAAGGAATGTTTGTACAATTAAATGTCAGGAATTGTGAAATACGTATTTGTTTAAATGTATTTGGCTAAGGTGTATGTAAACTTCTGACTTGAACTGTATATATATATACATTATATTATTACTTAACCCTTAAACACATACCTTGGATCTTTAGTGACTCGGGACCTCATTCCACCCATTGTACCTCATCCATATTTTGGAATTGTGCCCATACCTCTTTAGTATTCCTCAATCTATCTCATAAATAATGTCCTGCTGCAAAAAACACCCCTCAGAGTTGGGGAACATTTTCAGAGTAGAAGGAAGCAAGTTTTCTACCAGGATAACCTTGTACATGGCTTGATTCAGTGATGATCTGGGGGTGCTACAGCAAGGCTGGAACTTTCCAGCAGGTCAATGCTCCATGCCACACAGCCAGGTTAATCAAGGGATGGATGGAGGACCACCGGATGAAGACCCTGTCATGGCTAGCCCAATCTGCAGACCTGAACCCCATTGAAAACCTATGGAATGTGATCAAGAGGAAGATGGATGGCCACAAGCCATCAATCAAAGTCGAGCTGCTTAAATGTTTGCACCAGAAGAAGCATTAATTCAACACCAACAGCAATGTAAAAGACTGGTAGAGAGCATGCCAAGACAGCTACGATTTAAAATCAGGGTTATTCCACCAACTTTTGTTTTCTGAACTCTTCCTAAGTTAAAACATTAGTATTGTGTTGTTTTAAAAAATCAATATGCACTTGTTTTCTTTACATTATTCGAGGTCTGAAAACTTGTTTTTGTTATTTTGACCAGTTGTCATTTTCTGCAAAAACAAATGCACTGAATGACAATAGTTTTATATGGATTTTGGGTGAAATGTTGTCAGTACTTTATAGAAAAAACCCAAAATGTTCATTTTAATCAAACACAAAAAACTGATCATTTTGCAGTGGTCTCTTTCATTTTTTCCAGAGCTGTGTATATATATATATATATATATATATATATATATATATATATATATATATATGTATACACTGGCAGCTAAAAGTTTGGAATAATGTACAGATTTAGCTGTTTCAGAAGGTAATTGACACTTTAATTCACCAAATTGCCATTTAACTGATCACAAAGTATAATCAGGACATTACTGATGTAAAAAACAACACCATCACTATTTGAAAAAATTAAATCATTTTTGATCAAATCTAGACAGGCCCCATTTCTAGCTGCCATCACTCCAACACCTTATCCTTGAGTAATCATACTAAATTGCTAATTTGGTACTAAAATCACTTGCCATGACATCAAACACAGCTGAAAGCCATTTGGTTTGTTATATGAAGCTTAACATTGTCTTTGTTTTTGTGTTTGTTTTTGAGTTGTCACATGTATGCAATATACTGGCATGTCTTAAGGTCAATATTAGGTTGAAAATGGCAAAAAAAAAAGAAACAGCTTTCTCTAGAAACTCATCAGTCAATCTGTAATGATTACCCTGTCTTGTCTCTCTGTTGCCCCCTTGTTTTCTATCTTGTCACTTTTCACTTCTTAAGTTTTCACTTTAGTCCCTTATTTAATTCCATAGTCCACCCTGTCTCGTTTCACTGTTGCCCTCTCGTTTTCCATCTTGTTGTCACTTTAGTCCTTTATTTGATTCCTCAACCCTCTGTTAGCGTTCGTATTCACTGTTCATTGTTTACACCTGCCCTGGTTAATTTGCCTTTGGTTTCTGTTCATCACCTTGTTACCTTGTTTGAGTTCTGTTCTTTCATTGGCCACCTTTCCCACGTTTGTCTATTTATACCCCGTGTCTTTGTGCTGTCTTTGTCGATCGTTGTTTGGTGTAAACCCGGTATGTGTTCCCTGCCCAAGTTCTCCGTTTGATCCTTCGTGTTTTAGTTAACTGTTTTATGCTTTATTTCCCCATCGTGGGTTGTTTGTTTGTGTTTCTCTTCTGTTTATTCAAATAAAGCCTCAGCTGCGTTTGGATCCGTAACTCCTCGTCTGCCTCGTTACTCCAACATTACAGAACGATCGACCGCACATGGATCCAGCAGCTATCCGAGCCAAATGTCGGCTGCTCAATTTGCAGCAAGAGCACTACCCGCTCGTAGACCACGCTCGCTACTTCCTCCTCCTGGCCAACGCTACTGACTTCCCGGACTCTGCGCTGATGGTCTTCTTCAGGGATAGCTTAAATCCCTCGCTGAGGGAGCAGGTGCCACAGGCAACGCCCGGCAGCACTCTCCGCGACTACCTGGAGATGACCCTACTAGCGTGCAGCTCACCGCACCCTGTCACACCAGCCCCACCTGTCAGCGAGCCTGCCCCCACGCCGGTCGCCTTCCATGAGCCAGTGCCGCAAGCCCCAAACGTCAATGAGCCAGTGCCACAAGCCTCAAACGTCAATGAGCCAGTGCCGCAAGCCTCAAACGTCAATGAGCCAGTGCCGCAAGCCTCAAACGTCAATGAGCCAGCGCCTGTAGCCTCGACCGTCCCTGAGCCAGCGCCTGTAGCCTCGACCGTCCCTGAGCCAGCGCCTGTAGCCTCGACCGTCCCTGAGCCAGCGCCTGTAGCCTCGACCGTCCCTGAGCCAGCGCCTGTAGCCTCGACCGTCCCTGAGCCAGCGCCTGTAGCCTCGACCGTCCCTGAGCCAGCGCCTGTAGCCTCGACCGTCCCTGAGCCAGCGCCTGTAGCCTCGACCGTCCCTGAGCCAGCGCCTGTAGCCTCGACCGTCCCTGAGTCAGCGCCTGTAGCCTTGACCGTCCAAGAGCCAGTGCCAGTAGCCACGACCGTCCAAGAGCCAGTGCCAGTAGCCACGACCGTCCAAGAGCCAGTGCCAGTAGCCTTGACCGTCCAAGAGCCAGTGCCAGTAGCCATGACCGTCCAAGAGCCAGTGCCAGTGCCAATGGCCGTGACCGTCCAAGAGCCAGCGCCTCTCGAGCCTTCCAGGGCTCCTCCTCCCGAGCTTTCCAGAGCTCAGCCATCCGAGTTTCCGAGCTTTCCAGAGCTCAGCCATCCGAGTTTCCGAGCTTTCCAGAGCTCAGCCATCCGAGTTTCGAGCTTTCCAGAGCTCAGCCATCCGAGGTTTCCGAGCTTTCCAGAGCTCAGCCATCCGAGTTTCCGAGCTTTCCAGAGCTCAGCCATCCGAGTTTCGAGCTTTCCAGAGCTCAGCCATCCGAGTTTCCCGAGCTTTCCAGAGCTCAGCCATCCGAGTTTCCCGAGCTTTCCAGAGCTCAGCCATCCGAGCTCCGCCTCCCGAGCTTTCCAGAGCTCAGCCATCCGAGCTCCGCCTCCCGAGCTTTCCAGAGCTCCGCCTCCCGAGCTTTCCAGAGCTCCGCCTCCCGAGCCTTCCAGAGCTCCGCCTCTCGAGCCTCTCGAGTCTTCCAGGACTCCGCCTCTCGAACCTACCAGGGGTCCGCCCCTCAAGCCTCTCGAGCCTCCCAGGGCTCCACCTCCTGAACCTCTCGAGCCTACCAGGGCTCCGCCCCCTAAGCCTCCTACGGCTCCACCCCCAGAGCCTCTCGAGCCTCCTGCAACTCCGCCTCACAGGGGCCTCCCTACGGCTCCGCCTCCAGAGCCTCCGATTGCTCCGCCTCTCGATCCACTCAAGCCTCTGATGGTTCCGCCCCCAGAGCCTCTTGAGCCTCCTATGGCTCCGCCCCTCAAGCCTCTCGGGCCTTCCGGAGCTCCGCCTCTCAAGCCTCTCAGGCCTTCCGGAGCTCCGCCTCTCGAGCCTCCCAGGGTTCCGCCTCTCAAGCCCCTCGAGCCTCCCAGGGCTCCGTCTCTCAAGCCTCTCGAGCCTCCCAGGGCTCCGCCCCTCAAGCCTCTCGAGCCTTCCAGGGCTCCGCCTCTCGAGCCTTCCAGGGCTCCGCCCCTCAAGCCTCTCGAGCCTTCCAGGGCACCGCCTCTCAAGCCTCTCGAGCCTTCCAGGGCTCCGCCTCTCAAGCCCCTCGAGCTTCCCAGGGCTCTACCCTTCAAGCCTCTCGAGCCATCCACGGCTCTGCCTTCCGAGCCTCCTCCTGAGCCTCCTACGGCTCCGCCTCCAGAGCCTCCAGCGGCTCCGTCTCCTGAGCCTTCCTTGGCTCCGTCTCCTGTGCCTTCCTCAGCTCCGTCCCGGAGCCTTCCAGGCCTCCGCCTCAAGAACTGTCTCTGGCGCCACCGCCCTCAGCTCCGCCTCCTGAGCCTCCAGAGCCTCCCTCTGCTCCACCTCCTGAGCTTTCCAGGGCTTCGCCCCCCGAGCCTCCTACGGCTCCGCCTCCAGAGCCTCCAGAGCCTTCTAGGGCTCCGCCTCTAGAACCTCCTTCGGCTCTGCCTCCTGAGCCTCCCTCAGCTCCGCCTTCTGAGCCTTCTACGCCATCGCCTCCCCGGCTCCACCTCCCGAGCCTCCCTCGGCTCCGCCTCCAGCCTTCCACGGCGCCGCCTCCCAAGCCTTCTACGGCTCTGCCCACAGGGTACACCATGGCTCTGCCTGCCTCTGCTCCGCCCCCAGGGTCTCCTGCGGCCCTGCCTATGCCTCCTCTTGGCACCGCCACCCAAGTCTTCGACTGCCCGCCTCAGAGGTCCTCCTTGGCTCCGCCTCACTGCGGCTCCGCCAGCTCCCCAGTGGCCACACCTCCCAGGTCCCCTGAACCGGCCATTGGCCCACGACCACCTCCCAGGCCACGAAGCTGGCCTCTGTCCTGTGGCCTCCTCCCAGGCCTCCTGACCCGGTCCCTGTCTTGTGGCCTCCTCCCAGGGCTTCTGACCCTGTTCCCGTCCTGTGGCCTCCACCCAGGCCTCCTGCCCCTGTTCCTGTCCTGAGTCCTCTTCCCTGGCCTCCTGACCCAGTCCCTGCCCAGTGGCCTCCTCCCAGGCCCCCGACCCGGTCCCTGTCCTTGCCAAGTGGCCAGCTCCGGGCCATCTAAACCGGCCTCTGTTCTGCGGCCACCTGACCCTGGTCCCTTGACACACCCCCATAGACTGCTTGCCTGCCCTCTCGGCCTCCATGGTCTATCTATCTACCCTCTCCACCTCCCTGGACTGCCCTAATGGCCCCGCGGACTTCTTGCCTGCCCAGTGTACCCCCCTGGTCCGCCCATGTGCCCACTTGTCTCTGTCTGTTTGCCCCTGGTGCCCTCATTTTGGTTTTTCTTTGTGGGTCTTTTTAGGTCTTTTGTTGTTTTGATCGTCTGGAATCCGATCCTTTAGGGGGCTATGTAATGATTACCCTGTCTTGTCTCTCTGTTGCCCCCTTGTTTTCTATCTTGTCACTTTTCACTTCTTAAGTTTTCACTTTAGTCCCTTATTTAATTCCATAGTCCACCCTGTCTCGTTTCACTGTTGCCCTCTCGTTTTCCATCTTGTTGTCACTTTAGTCCTTTATTTGATTCCACAACCCTCTGTTAGCGTTCGTATTCACTGTTCATTGTTTACACCTGCCCTGGTTAATTTGCCTTTGGTTTCTGTTTATCACCTTGTTACCTTGTTTGAGTTCTGTTCTTTCATTGGCCACCTTTCCCACGTTTGTCTATTTATACCCCGTGTCTTTGTGCTGTCTTTGTCGATCGTTGTTTGGTGTAAACCCGGTATGTGTTCCCTGCCCAAGTTCTCCGTTTGATCCTTCGTGTTTTAGTTAACTGTTTTATGCTTTATTTCCCCATCGTGGGTTGTTTGTTTGTGTTTCTCTTCTGTTTATTCAAATAAAGCCTCAGCTGCGTTTGGATCCGTAACTCCTCGTCTGCCTCGTTACTCCAACATTACACAATCATTGTTTTGAGGAATGAAGGATATACAGGATATATGCTTAAATTGCCAAAAAAAAAAAAAACGGAAGATTTCATACAAGTGTTCAAAGACAAAGGAAAACTGGCTCTAACAAGGATAGAAAGATATGTGGAAGGTCAGATGTACAACTAAACAAGAGGATAATTACATCAGAGTGTCTAGTTTCAGAAATAGAGGCCTCACATGTCCTCAGCTGACAGCTTCATTGAATATTACCTGCTCAACACCGTTTCATGTGCAACAGTAAAAAGAAGACACAGGTGTACAGGCCTTGTGGGAAGAATTGCAAAGAAAAAGCCACTTTTGAAACAGAACAACAAAAAGAAAAAGTGGGCAAAGAAACACAGACATTGGACAACAGATAATTGAAAAAGAGTGTTATGGATCTTAACCTCATTGAGCTTTTGTGTGACCAGCTGGACTGTAAGGTGCGTGAGAAATGCCTGACAAGACAGCCACATCTATGGCAAGTGCTGCAGGAAGTTTGTGGTGAAATGCCACCTGAGTATCCGGATAAACTGACAACTAGAATGCAAAGGATCTGCAAAGCTGTCATTGCTGCATGTGGAGGATTTTTTGATGAGAACACTTTGAAGTAGCTTTTTCAAATTGTAATAGTAATTTTTCACATTATTAATGTCCTGACTATACATTGTGATCAGATGAATGCAACTTTGGTGAATACAATTACAAATTTCTTTCCATAAGTGCAAAATCTGTACATTATTCCAAACTTATATATATATAAACATGATTATGTATTTCATCCAAACTATTATATAGCCTATTATAATTATTATGTTTTTTAACTCTGTATATCTAAAGTAAAACAATAGTACCACCACTGACTTATAGGTGGTGCTCTTTACTAAACACTAAACCTGTTTAATGATGTTTAGATATTTACTGGTAAACAAGACCAAATAAAAAATTATTAAGAAAATCCTTTTATGCTGCATATATATTCTCCAGCACACAAAGGACAAGTTAATACCAGAATATCCTATCTCCACAGTAGACCACAAGTATTAAAATGTATGAATATGTCAGACAATACGTAAATCCATAACAACCCACCATGACAAAAACGTCTCCATTAAAGGCACCGTAAACTTCACTTTCTGATTAGACCTCAGTCTTGTCCAAATCATATCATAATGTCTAACAGGAAGTCCCTGGCTGTGATCGAATGAGTCACTCAGCTCATTTGCTGTGGGGACACAGTAGGCTTTCCTGCCTCCAACCTGCCACCAGCAGCACAGATGTCTAGACTGCAAACTCATTTGCTTTCTCATGGCTTGCCAAGCAATGATTGTGAAGGCCTGTGCTGAGTTGAAGGGAGTGGATGTGTCCTGATTGAGAGTGTGCTTTATTACAGGGCTCTGACAGTTGGGCTGGATTAATGCTGAGTTCCATTCAAGTCAGATGTGGGATATTCCTACTTGATATCTCCAATCTCGCACAATAAATGCATTCCACTGCCAGATTATCAGAAGATGACGTTCAACCTGTTGATACGTACCCCTTTTTGAGCACAAACCATGAAAATGACATACCTGAACTTAAATGGTTGTATTTACTGGACCCTTTGTAGTATGGACACAGTTGTAGTATCTTTTGAAAGAAGACATCAGAATTAATATATGTTGTTATTTATTTATTTTTTTAAGTTAGAGAAGCTGAAGATTATAGTAATGGAAATATTTTGTGCTGAACAAGTTTTTAGAATCTAAAAAAACAATAATAAAAGTGCCAAGACAACTCAGAAATACAATGTTCTCAAAGCCACAAGTCTAAATAAGTTATGTTTCAAATTTGAAGATGATCTAACAAAAAATGAGGTTCCTGCAAGCAATTGTCTCTGTAAAATCGCTGCCGGTGTACAGAGTAAAATTAAGGCTCCACCTTTCAAGACAACACAAAATCTGGCTGCACTGCTTGACTATTTTTAATAAAACTACGCCCCATTTTTTAAAATAGACTTTGGAGACAGGCTCATTTTGTTTATGAGACTCTAATATATACGATAATATGCAGTTTTACAACATGAATGCTGCTCAGATTGCATAGTTTGTTGAAGAACGATGATGAAGGGTAATTCTTTCAGGCAAGATCTCATGTAAACAATGGAAAATATATCAATATTTCTCAGATTTATCACTTTTATGACAAAAAGTGCTATTGGATGTTTTTATACAAGTTTTAAAATCATGTAATGTAGGAACTTTGACGCATTTATCAATATTATTTAATAAAAGTGAATGTTTATCACTTATTTTGTACATCTTCCTGGGTGCCGACATGTTTGTGTGATGTCATGCACCTGCATCTTGGCGAAGTTTAAAATTTCCGCACAACTTTCCAAGTTGGAATTCTGACTTCAAATAGCATTCTATTGCACTTTTCCTAGTATGAAGTTGGAAAATCTGACTTTCCGAGTTGAATGCAAGGCAGCATAACTCACAAGCCTCAAACTGCAGGCCAATGAGGGGAGTGTCACTATTTAAAAACTGTGCAGCCATGTGCCCTGACTGAAAATTAACCAAACAGTATCATGAACGGAACCAAATTGTGAGATGAGTGAACCGTTACACCCTTAGCTAGAGCCCAAACCAGGCTTTTTTATATTTACTGGTGAACAACATGGTCCACCAGCTAGACAAGCACTAAACCATTGCTAACTATTCTAAAAAAAACTTTCAGCAGGTTATGCTACTGAAGAACAGTATGGATGGAAGACAAACATATTTACCGCTCATGCTGAGAAAACTACCCAAAAAAGGACTCTTTAGAGGAAGTATTTTTGCTTTGTCCAACATAAAACCATAAGTGAAATGCTCACTGCTCAAAAAAAAAAAAGTCTGTTAAACTGATTAACTCAAAACACCTGGATGTGACCAAGGGTTGACAGATGGTGTTAGAGTTTAGAATGGTTTTGTTCTGTTTCAAACAATGCTCTAATATCTCATCTCCTGGCAGAAGGACACAAACCAAGGTCTTAGAAAAGGCCCTGACCTCTTGGCCAAATCGATTCCCAACACTGAGCAAAAGGCTATGTGGCTAGTTGAATTAGGAGCAGGTATAGATGCCCTTTTGTCTGCACAGCGGCCCAGTGGCTCTGTCAAATCAACTTTTGACACAACTGCGGATTAAGTGACATAGTTCCTGCCTCTACTTCACCTCTTGCAATGAGAGCCAGTATCTTTTCCTGGCTTCAGCATTTTCTCTCCCTTCATCCTACCCTTCCTTATATTGCTCCCAAATGGCAGTGTGTTGCGCTTGCTGCAGAGAGCCGGTGCAATATCAGTTCCCCCTTTCTCAGATCCTCACAGGCCCATTACAAAAGGTCAAACTCTCTAACACTACAAATTATAGCTGTGGTGCCACAGAGACACTAATCACATGACTCATCTGGACATGTGTGGTATTGTAGGTGATGCCCTAAAATGGGTCCTACAGCTCCTATTCATCATTTCTGTTCTGGACAGGAGAGAAAGTATGTGTATGTGTGGTGGGGGCAGAGTGGCTCAATTAAAAACAGGAACAAACACATTTTCAAAGCCTTTGCATAATGATGATGCCTGTGGGCCAAATAATTCATCTGAAAGCCATCTTGTACTCAGGAACTTAAAAAAGCTGCCTTTAATTGTAACACAATTGGCTTAGCTTGCACTGTGCAGCTGTGAGCCTGTCTGTCATTTAACTGATTATGGCATATGTGCCAACCAATCAGGTGGCTCATCACACTGTATGCCTGGCAAAGGACTCAGCGGTAAGAGTTTTGATAGAGAACAAACACTGTCAAGAGTGCAGATGCCAGAGAAAGCTCTGAACACTGGATCGCTCCATCAAACCCAAACTCATTCTTTATGCCGTAAAGCAAAGAAAGCAACACTGACAGGGTTCAATTAAAAAAGGTTGTGAACAGGATCCTAATTGTTATTATACACTTAATTTACGGTAATTGGAAACAGGCCTGGCATTTCAGCCAGCAGACAATTAAATATACAGTAGTGATAGAGCAAGAAAAAGGGAGTGAGAGTGGTCTGGGAGAAGGGACCTGGGCAAGTGTCATCAAATGATCCATCGCTCTTAGCACAAGGCTCGAGACAGCAAAGAAAAAGCTCATGTCCTTGGGCTCACACAGCTGCTGCTGCTGCTCATATCAGTGATGAAGGCTTATTGACACACAAACATTCACACACACATATATGGCTGACCCCGAGGGCCAAGCCCTTGATTACACCAAGACTGATGGAACATGGTTGAATTCCTAATTCTGCTAATGCCAGACTATTTACCACATGAGTGAGAGCATGCCTAAAGGCCGGGATTTTAGCAGTGATTTTGCAGACAGATGGATGGTTCATTCTCAGGATCATGTTGCTCAGATTTCCAGCACTGTATTTAAATCAGGAGAGCAAAACTGGCTAAGTCTAGATGGCTGAACCTCTGTGGGAGTTTATAAGCAGGGCAAATGTTCTTGGAGTAGGTCACTTGTATTTTCATAATTTTCCAAAAAAAAAAAATCAAAATTCAAAGCCAAATTTTCTTTGTTACTTTAATACGATGAATTATGATACACTCACTGATTTGTACCTGTACAATATACTTGTTCTTGCAATTATCTACTCAGCCAATTATGTGGTATCAGTGTAATGCATATAATCATGCAGATACGGGTCAGGAGCTTCAGTTATTGTTCACATTAACCATCAGAATGAGGTAAAAATTTTATCTCAGTGATTTCAACCATGGTGTGATTGTTGGGCCAGATGGGCTGACCTCTTGTGATTTTCACGCACAAGAGTCTCTAGAGTTTTCTCAGAATGGTGCCAAAAAAACATCCATTGAGCAATTGTTCTTTTTTATGAGAAAAGACAATGGAGAATGGCCAGACTGGTTCGAGGTTTTGGTAACTCAGTACAATTGTAGTGAGCAGAATAGCATCTCAGAATGAACAACATGTTGAACTTTGAGGTGGATGGGCTACGACAGCAGAAAACCATGTAGGGCACTTTATTAGGACCATAGTGTTCCTAATGAAGTTCTCAGTGAGTGTAGGTGTTGCCTCTGTAACCCATCACTGATGACAGATGAACAATTCAAAAACAAAACCAGAAAACAAAATATTGAAATTTGTATTTGTGTTAATAAACCAATTAAACAGACATTAGAGGAAGATATAAACCAATAGTTTATGCTTGGGCTGTCATTGACTTGGTTTATCAAGAAAAAAAGAGAAGGAAACAGAAATGAGAGATGGGGAAAAAAACAGTCTTTCTAATTACTTAGCTGTGTTATAACACTGCAGTCCCACTCATATCTTGGTATTATTTCATTCTTTCACTTGTACCTTTTACATCTAGCTTGCTAATGTTCATTAGAATATGCAAAAATATGCTCTTGGGTGTTGCCATCTGACACAGAGCCCAAACATGTTCACTACTCTCATTTGAGAACAATGGAGGGATGACCTTTTATAAGAGGCTATTATTTATGAGCTTCACTAAAGCAGAAAAGAAAGATGCCAAGATAACCATTAACTATATACATTGATAAACATTGTTATTTGTTCTGTTTTTAGCAGCACTTATTACAGGGACAATACCCCCGGAGCAACCTGGAATTAAGTACCTTACTCAAGGACACAATGGTGGTGGCTGTGGGGATCGAACCAGCGACCTTCTGACTAACAGTTATGTGCTTTAGCCCACTACGCCACCACCACTCCAGTAACCTGATAAATGTATAATTTAATTCAAAAAATTATTCACATTAAAAGTCTGTCTTTGTATATCACACCAGACACAGGTGATGGTAAATTAATCGCCCTTTATTCAATAACAGAGTTCAATTAGTTTTTATTTTCAGTGAATTACAATCACATTAACCATTACGAAGGAAATTAAAGACATGGAGTCCCAGCTCTAATAAACATGAGAGGCTGATAAAGTTAGTTTGTAGGCTTTGTGCATCAATTGTTATTATGCAGATTTCTGGAATACTTGATTCTGACTGGTCAATCGCAGCATTCAGAATCAATTTTTCTGCTTGTTCAATATCAAATTTCATTGGCAAACAAATTTTTTTTTGTATAATAAAATTTAATTGCCCGTTGACCACCATTTCATTTAATGAATCTTGAATTAAACCATGGTCTTTTTCTTCTCACAAAATACAACAATTTTAATTCAAATCAATATTTAATGTGCATACCTATTTATTTTGAAAGTATCCATAAAAGATGGATAAATTCTGTCAAGCAAGTCATTACTATGAAATAAACTTTTAGTTTTTTTAATTCTTTGTACTGTAACTAAAAACACTGGCCTTCATCTAATGTCTGAATATTTCATTAAGTGTCTGAATTACAAGGTGAGTTGAAAGCTTATGTGATTTCCACTGATACATCTACTCCTCATTATAAAACAAAGAGAAGATAAACTTTCGGGTTTGATATGCTATTATCAGATTGAGATGTAATGAATCATATTTCGATTGTATTTCTGCAGTTTTAAAAGCCAATGGGGCTGAAACATGAGTGGGGGCATTACAGGATGGGTGAAGAAAACAGAGAGAGAGGCAGTGAGAAAGAGTGTTTTGTGTCTGAATACAGAGCGGAGGAAAAACTTCAAGGTCACCTTCAGAGAGAGAGAGAGGAAAGATGGAGAGTGAGAGGGAGACAGAGAGAAACAGACAGCGTAAAAGAGAGAGAACACAAGGGAGATAAGCAAAGAGGAAGTAATGAGAAAGGAAGTAAAGGGAGAGGCTCAAAAACGTTTCAGAGAGAAAGAGAAAATGCAGCCGTGGAAAGGAAAAAGGGGTACATTAATAGAAGGAAGTAAAAGTTACGAGGGGAGCTCAAAAGCAAAGGACAGAAAAGTGCACGGATGTCGGAAATGAAAGAGGAGGAAGTAACGGGTGGGTATCAGGGGAAAGAGAAGAGACAGAGAAAAGAGGACTGATGAGATTCGCTCGCACTGGAGGAGTGAGGGAGTTAAGATAACTGAACGCTTTGGAAACGTCTGACTGAAGTGTATAGTGCATATGAGTGTAATGGGAAAAGTACAATAAAACAGGCTGTCATAAAAACGTCAAGCACTGCATTGTTCTAGAAATTGCCCAGTGTGGACATACATTCAGGCGTGAAGCTACAGCAAACCTATTATCTTCTTTTCTGTCACTTTGGATCTTTCCTCACAAACGTAGGACCAGATTCAATTTCGACACCAGATATGTCTGCTTTCCAGACCATTGCCACACTCACAATCAGTACAGGAGAGTCGAGGCGGTCATGTGTGTGTGTTTGCATGTGTGCATGGGCAAGTTTTGATCTCCAGTCTCTCCAGAGAAAGTATAGTTCTTATTTAACACACTTCACTCAGCCCGGGAAAAACACTTAGCAGCACGTTTTCAGTTGGTTTCTTTGATGTGTAAGAGACGCTGCTTTTACACTTAACTGGGCTTGTAAAAGGAAGCACACAGTGTCCAGGTACCATTCAACTGTCTCGGGAAATGATCCTTGTCGCAAAACTTTACAGTGTTTGCAACTGGTCAGATTGGTTGGATCAATATGGAAGCACACAAAGAGAGATTGGGGTGCATGTCATGGATCTTGTATGCAGCAAGAAACCATCATGACAGGAAAAGGGAGGGGAGTGTGAAAACTAGCCAACATCTATAAGAGATGTCTCATTAAAGGGATATGCTACCTTCAAGTGGACCTGGGAAGCTCATACCTCTGAGTTGGGCATTTGTTTTTACAACATGTCACACATTCAAGTGGGGAGCAAAATATGGAAGAAGCCAAACTTAAACAAATACACAATGAACGACGGCAAAAGCCAATTCAATAAAGTCAAATAAACTATACATGACATATGCATGGTGTCTAAAATATTAATTAATCTGCTTAAAACAACTTGCAAAGGGTGAATAATTAGTTGAGTGTTATATACTGTATAACAAATTCATATTATTGAAATAAGGTACAGAATTTGAAATAATTTGGCAAAATCATTGGCTTTCATCATCTTTTATGTCGAGATGCCCCTTCCAACATCCCAACTCAGTAACTTGGTTATCATCTAGAATAACAAGTTTCTTACTTGTAAATAAGACTTCACTTGGTCATTCATGTGCTCGGAACTTGTAATTACGGTATTTCCGACTACACTTGAAGGGCACAATAGTTCACACAAAACTAAAAAAACTGTAATTTTCTCACTCATGTTGTTCCAAACCTGTATGATGTTCTTCCATGGAACACAAAAGGAGATGTTAGGCTCAATGATAGCCTCGGTCACTATTCACTTTTATTATATGGAAAAAGGATGCAATGAAAGTAACTGGTGGCTGAGGCTGTCAATCAGATGTGAGTCATCTCTTTTCAGTTTCACCGAAGAAAGTCATACAGGTTTTGAGGGAGAGTAAATTATGACAGAATTTTCTTTTACCAGTATGGCTGTACAAAAACATACCTGCACCACTGAATCAACAGTGAAAGACCACTGCTTTATCTGCTGTCACGCTGTTCTGATCAGAACTTCGATCAATCGTTCTTTGACCAGGGCAGCAAGTCTTTCCATGGATAAGTCACCTTGTTCAGAAATACCACTGTGGTCAAACAATTTCTGGAATGCCGTCAGAAGTCAAAACTGTGGCCCCAGGTAAAAATTTGGTAGTTCAAAGATAGGAGCTGCTGGCTCTATTCTATTTGGGTTGTGCTCATGACGTGGTACACCCATGCATCGCAGGTGACCCAAGTTCGAGTTCCTGCTCGTGAGATTGTTTCCGATCCCATTCCCAATCTTCTCCCCTGTCATTTCTTCTCCTGTCCACAACTCTGTCATTCAAAAGGCCAAAAAAAAGAGTTTTGTCTCAAACCTCAGCATAACCAGTTTCATTCTGCATTAAGTGGTCCAGGATTTTCAAGCCACATAGATATGTTAACAAACCCCCAACACTAAAGGCCCTGATATACTTCATATGAAATTGAATACTAAACAGATGTTATATAATTTAGAAATAAATCTGGACAAAAAGGTGTTTTTGAGTTTGTTTTGGTGGTTCTTAAGAGCTTGCATGGGCAAACGTTTAGGAAAACTTCTAATTGACAGCCAAACACCTTCTTACTGCCATTGGTCCATGTCATCGGTGTATGTGACCTGAAGCTCCACCTAATTTGTTTACATTGCTCAGTTAGTAAAGATTAGTTAACATGAACACACCAGCATGCAGATTACTGATCTGTACTATCGTTCACGAAGAAACATTTTCCAAGATCATGTCATGCTATTTTTTTGTTTAATTAATCTACAAAAGGAATCAAATCTACTCAAATACTCTCATGTACCTATTCACTCGTCTGCAGTGAAAGTCATTCACACATTTGCTCATAGTAAGCTATGCCTAGCACCATTCTTTTGTCTGTTTTCTGAACATTAACACTCTTTTATACATCCATAGCATGATAGCTCAATAGCTCCATGAATTCAGAATGTAAACAAGACAAATTAAAAATGTTCTGCTGCATATGAATTACTTTAAATCATTATCGATTGGTTAAAACAGCTTCTTTTATTGACCTCATGTGAATTCTACTCATAGAATGAGGCATCAAATCATTGATAACATTTTAATGTCACATTAGTTTAGGTTTTACATGTAGCATCCACATTTTTAAATGTTCCTTTAAACATCTCCCACAGCGATGAAGCAAGTGTCTGAATGTTCACCAATAGTATACAATTGCTCAGCTGTTTAGAACTTATTTTTGACTCTGAAAAAAGAATGATGATGAACTTCTCCAGAAGTATATTGGGGCCTTAAGAATGAGTAATAGTGATGATAGTAATAGTGCCCACTGATTAGTTGAGACATTTTGTCATGACTTATTTATTTACTTATGTACACACACACACACACACACACACACACAACTACTGTATATATGATATAACAACCTCCAGCATTTGAGGGTGCAAGTTTTTCAGCCAACTGAATGTGGATAATATGTGAAGGAATTACTGGGGGGTAAAACACTTACAACATATAATAGTATAGAATTTATACAAGATAACTATCTTTCCCTCTATTGTTCTTTAGTATTTTTATATTTTTGTTTGTTTTGTTTCATAATTGAGGTACTAAAGCTTAACCCAATCAGGTACCGCAGGTGGCAGTGCTAAGAGAGTCATTAATGAACCACTCTCCAGTCTTGCCTCGCCATGGCAACCTTCTGGATCCCAGCCGACTACACATGTCAGACTCTGTGCAGCCAACATTCAGCATGTGGCACAAATGACAGGTAATTAAGACAAACAAACACACACACACACACACACACTCACACACACACACAGACACACACATACACACATACACACACACAAGCGCCAGGAGAAAACACACATTCTACCAGCTTGCTGGCTACTTATCATGTGACACAGAGTCAAAAAGGTCTCATTAAATGCCTATCAGAGTGACTGGAACTGAATAAGCCATTGCGTGTTTATTATAAGCTTTAAATAACATTCCACCTCTGACCCAGAGAGAACGGCTTTTCTTATCAGATAACACAGGCCTTAGAGATTGCTGTCGCATTGATTTTTGTCATCCTAAGGGATGAAAAGAGACAACAGCAGTCATTTGCAGGGGGATAACTGTGGGTTGTTTGCATAAATGGTGCCTGATCAAGCCTTATGATTATGATATTGCAAATGAGGCAAAATTCACTTTGGATACTAAAAGTATCTTGTAGCAGCACATCAAGATGTAGCACTTTCAGCACTATTAGGGGGAAAAAATGTCTTGCCACAGTATGTCCCTCTCTGAGTTAATTTCACCTATTGAAGCATGAGCCACCATGGGGAAGACCCAGCATAAGCTGAACAAAAGCACAGTCATTATGGAGTATTATTATCGGTAGTGAAAACTACAATGAAAACTAAATTAAAACATTTCCATTACCTTAAATAAAAACAAAGTTGGTAAAACAGAAACTAAATTTAAATATCTTTTTTTTACTCAAAAATAAAAACATTTTGATACACAGTATACTATAAAATGTGAAACCTTTACAAACCACCCACATTAAACATTAAAAAGTCACTAGATAGCAATGACACTAGATGGCCCTGAAAATTTTTACATGGTTAAACACAAATGTTAAAATAACTAAATATTAGGGATGCACTAATATGTAATTACTGATAACTTCTAATTCACAGCTCATTGTGGCCAAAACATTAACTGATATTTAAAAAAAAAAAAAAAAAAAGGTCTATATTTTAAACCCTTTAACCTGGACTTTGCTAGCTAATCCATTGTGGACTTCAGGAGGAACACCCCAACATTGACCCTGTTCACAATTCTAAACAGCACTGTGTCAGCAGTGGAGACATTCAGGTTCCTGGGCACTACCATCTCACAGGACCTGAAGTGGAAGACCCACATTGACTCCACTGTGAAAATGCCCAGCAGATGTTGTACTTCCTTCGTCTGCTGAGGAAGTTCAACCTGCTACAGGCGCTGCTGATACAGTTCTACTCAGCAGTCATTGAGTCTGTCCTCTGCACTTCAGTAACTATCTGGTTTGGTGCAGCTATGAAATCGGATATCAGAAGACTACAAAGGAGACTTTGGACTGCTGAGAAGACTATTGCTTGCACCCTGCCCTCCCCTCAAGAACTGTACACTTCCAGAGTGAGGGAAAAGGTTGAAAAATCACTCTGGACCCCACTCACCCAGTCCACTACCTTTTTGAACTGTTGCCTTCTGGCCGGTGTTACAGAGCACTGAGCACCAGAACCGTCAGGCACAGGAAAAGCTTTTTCCAACAGGCTATACATCTCATGTATAGTTAAAACTGCCCCATTGAGCAATAATTAATGTGCAATACACAGCTTAGTCTTTTTATATTTATCCAACATACCATACCTCTTCTGTCATATATTCCCTTGCATCTGAATATAACAGATTTGTATTTGTATATTGTACATACCTATATCTTATTGTGTATTTCTATATACTTATATTTTCTATTCACTTTTTATTTTATTTTATTTTATTTTTTATTATTATTTCTGTCTTGTTTCTGTATTGTTTGCGCACTGGAGACTTCTTTCACCAAGACAAATTCATTGTATGTGTAAGCATGCTTGGCAATAAAGCTCATTCTGACTTTGATTAGTGTCACTTAACAGCTTGGAATTTGGACTTGCTGCTATTTAAGGTTCGGTGGATGTAACATTAACCAGAAATGTGCATATAATACAGAAGAATGCTGATTTGAATGACAAATAAATGACAATACACTTGAGTAAATGTTATGGTGCCCATTTATATGAGTGTTTACAGTAATCCTGATGACTCGTTGACAGAGAAGCAGAGTTCAGAATGGCATAGTTCAGAATGGCATACTACCCATACTACTATAAGAGTAGTATGGGTATATTCCGAACTCAGCAAGAGAGAATAATGAATTTCAAGCAGCTGTAATAATGCATTAAACCAAAATGAGGTGATAAATAAACAGCATGTAACAAATAATCAACAACAAAACAGACTATACAAACCATAATCTCTGTATAGATGGTGTAATATTTATGCTAGCAGCCAGACTGCGAGTGCAGCAGTGGTTTGTGTGATTATGTGTGTGTGTGTGTTTGCATGTGGTTATGCACATCCCATTCAGACACTTTTTTCAGCCCTCATCTGTGACAGTTCAACTATATAACTTATGAAATGTGAACTCAACAATCAGAATGGGAATAGGTAACATCATACAGATCTAATAGCCATGAGCAGTGCTGGGTAAGTTACTCTAAAAAAATTAATCTATTATTAACTACTAATTACATCTTCTACAGTGATACAAGGATAGACATGATATTGTTCTATAAATTCTTTCAAATAAATAATATAAAACAATTCATGAATTGGCCAAAGAATTTAATGGGGCTGCATTAATTTAGAAAACATAAATTTTAACATTAGACATTAGATTTTGATTAGACATTAGAATTGTTCTATAGTTATACAGTATTTAACACAATTACATCAGAATTAACTGTAATTAAATTACTGAAAAATTAAGAGTAATCCCTTAAAACCCTTACACCAAACACTGGTCATGAGTCATAACTTTAGAAAAGTCTAAGCTTGAAAATTATAAGCACATACGTTTCACTCACAAACAAGTGTTTTTAGCCATCTAGTCACTCTGTGAGAATTATTTCTATATCTATGCACTGATGTTAGGTTGTGTTTGGGCTTGTTTTAATATAAATGCTGTTCTGTAAGTAACAATGTGCTATTTCCAACACTTTGTTATGTTTCATAAGTAATAAGCAAAAATGATTGTCCCAAGTAACATACATACATGTTTTTGTCGCATTTTATTTATTGCCTCGTAAAACAAACAGAATATGGGAAATGGCATATCATTACTAACAGCAGAAGACTAAAATCAGCCCCAAAATAACATAACAAGGTGCAGAGATGTTGAAATAATCCTCACAGAGAGACATGAGCTTGTTTTTCACCCACACATGTTGCTTGAGACCAGAGTCTTTGCCTTTTACCTGAAGGCAGTCAGAGATTCTCAGTCCACAAACAAAAAGAATGTTACAAATTTTCAGTGAATATATCGGTGATAACTCCATTATAGGCACGATAATAATATTTTGATATTTCCGGTTATCAGCCAATAATATATCGGATGCCGATATATCATGCATCCCCACTAAATAAAACATTCTAAACTATAATAACCCTAGAAGAAAGAAGATGAAGGATGCATCAGCTGCAATTTAGGCTGCATCTTTGACAAACCTTGATTTATAAAGCATGACCTGTTTAAGTTCAGCAGGACGTGAGGAAATAATAATGGTAGAGAGAATAGAACAACGGCATACCACATCAATACACTGGTGCTATACCTGGATCACTCCCAAAACCACATGGAGACTTTTAAGAACCCCCCCCACCCCATCTCTTTAAACTCCTGTCTTTGATCTTCCTCCCTCTAAAGTAAAGATGCTTGCTGAATGCACCACTGAGAGTTCCAGCATCCGCCCAAGTCTTCCCCACCCCTTCAACATCCACAAAACTGACACTCCACATCCTTTACACCCAGGCCAAACTTTTCCCTGACCCTGAGTAAGGACATTCAAGGCTGCACATTACTCTGGTAGGGCCTTTTTACTATGGCGGGGGTTGAATTGTTTCTGTTGCCAACACAGGTGCTTTCACAACCCATTTATTTACAACCTTCCCTTTGTATTGATCTTCTCTACTAAGCTCCTGGAGGAACAAGCATTCCCTTTTACACGAATTGAGTGCTTTTTGACCTCGGGCAATTAACAGGCCTCATCCAATAGGAAAAGGGGTCTCTAAAACTCCCAGGCTACTCTGTGGTCTGAGGAGTAAAAAGGTATCTATCTGGACATATATGTCTGAACTCCCTAGTCAATGCTTCACTTAATTTACTGTAAAGTATCGTCTGCAGGTCTAACACCTGTTGTGCAGAATATCATTTTAATAGCAGTCACAACATTGACCAGTGAGTACAAGTAGGCATTGGAAAAGAGCTCCTTTAAAAATCAATATAGTGAATAAATCTATTTTAATTTTCTGCAAGCAAAACATTATAAAAACGGTTGCTGGGAAATTAAAACAACCAAATTGGCAGATAAGCATGTTGATTTTTCCAACAAAGAGTAAACTCACATACTGAGGAATTACTGCCTGCCATTTCGCTAATGAGATAACAATGACTTGATAATGGCAAGGATATGTTCACATTTGCATTTCACATAAGGTGCTGATGAGAAAGGACTTTCGGGACTAGTGCTGTATAATTTTCTTCATTGTTTTAAAAAATTTTGAAAAGCAAATGGTACATAAGCCGCTCTAATTAGTCTTACTTATATTATTAAACATTAGGAAAATCATTAGTTCGGGAGATTTAAAAGTTCAACATGCAAGAAAATGAGCTGATTAAGGATTCTGAACAGACTTTGGTATCACTTTCCCTCATTGTTTGCACAGATTTAGAGTGATTCACAATTTCAAAGGTTTAAAACTCTTTTCCCCTGACTCATAAAGCAGACAGTTTAGTTAGGAGAGAGTGAATCTCATCAGCATGTTTTCACAGGGTGGTCGCTCCCTTCCCATAAGGTCCAGCCTTTAGCATTAATACTGTGATAGTCTCTGGTGATGCAGATTTGCAGGAAGCCTTTACCTCTTATTTGGGAACAAGCTTTATCTTGTCCCACTATCCACCTTAATGCACATTGATATGTCTGGAATTTAATAATGAACATCTCTTAACCAGGTCCTAATCTTATCACCATCATCACAGGTAGGACTGGAACTGATAGAGAGTTTCACACCTTGCCTTGAAAAAAGAAATAGTCACAATAATAGGCTTGTTTCTTATCTTCGGTTAAAAGAGAGATGTTTGGATGAATTTCAGACAACAAATGAGTGATGTATTAATGATTAACTATGCACATGGGTTAGGGCTAAGCTTGGCAAAGAGGTTATAAGGTAGTGCTCCAGAGTGGCAGGCATGCATACGGATTGATATGGGGAGTTTCCTTCTCTGGCACATTTGCACAAACAGACATATATAACTCTGCATGACAGGTGACCTTTATAGGCCGCAGTCAGGGCTCCAAGTCTGTCAAGCTGTCGGAGAGCAATATGAAAATCTAGCATGAACGACATGAGTCTGGCTTCCTCCCAGTTACGTCTGCTTCCATTAACATCCTGGGGCCCGACATGATTTGATTGGCAATTCCCTAATGTGAGCTCCCTGCAATTGACTGCTGTGGTGTGGAGGATTTAAAAAGGTGTGGGTATGTGGTTTTGACCTCATCTGAGCTTCACAGAGAGTGGACCCCTTCCTAACAAGCAGGTGGCTAATTGTAAAAATTGTGGATGTACTCAACACATCATCGCTAGTAGCTGTATTGTTTGCACAGACATGCATAGAGCAAAGTCATTGGTCTTTCGGGCACCATGGCGTGAGAGCTCAGTGGCTTGATGCAGTTTCTGACAAACACACGTCTGCTTGCAATTAGCCAGTGTTTATTTCCTACCTGTGTTTTTCAATCACTTGGGCTGTCAGAATTCTGACGGAGATGTCAGCAACAGCGTCGAACCCCAGTGCTATTAACTAAAGTCAATAGAGCAGTGATCTGTGCTCAGGACTCCTATCACCGGATATCACTGGATGAATGCTTCCTCAATACCCTACCCGCCTGCCCACCTTATAGGGCTGCCTCCTGCCCAACTTACTTAATTTATATCAGAGATAAGCAGGGGGATGAGGGGAGGAAGATGGCTTCAGACCAGGCGTTACTGACAGGCCTGGCAGAATGAGTGACACCGATAATAGCTCCATTCCATTACCTCAACACAAGCTGCTTCTTTATCTGCCACCAACAAATTGTTTGTTTGCTTGTAGGATGATAATATTTACCAGCTCGAAACACTCCAGACATAACAAATGTATGTTTGCATTTTGAGAAGATTCTTGGCGATGTGTTGAATAGGGTGGCTATCCTGCAACTTAACCTAAAACATGGAACCTTACAATTTACATGCAGAACATATACTATGGTACAAACTTTAAAATCACAAATGTGAAATATTTAGAGCCCTATTTTAAGACCGCAAGCAGTAAGCACAACGTAATGCCTTAAAGTCATAAGTGCAAAGTCAATGGGCATGGCCTAGAAGTTTTGGTATTTTCATCCAGCACCAGCGATATAAACAAAGACAGCACATTAATAAGAAGTTGGTAGTGTAAATGGACTGTATACAATTAATTCTAAGGAAAAAAATAGGAATTTACATTATTTGCGTATTAACTGTGTCCTTGTGAAAATGGAACACGCTCCTTTTATACACACAGGAAACGTGTTTCATATGAATGTAGGCTCCATTAAATTACAGAAAATGTAAGTTTTATTAATAATTTTTATCTACTGACACACAAATCATGGCTAGTATTAATAGTGATTGAATCGGCACGCACTTCACTTCTACCGGTTGACATTGATTTATAAAAAGTATTTCTAAATTGTAAATACACTTGAAATGAAATTAAAATAATGGTGGAAAAAAAACCAAATCCCAGTAATTCAAAACATTTTACTCTCCCCAACTTCTTCCACCGGCCCCTTTTGCAGTGAAAATAACTAATCAATATGAAATCATAAATGCAATTGTAAATACACAAGAATACATATAAACTAGGGCTGTCAATTGATAAAAAAAATGTAATCTAATTAATTACATGGTGTCCTGATTAATTAATCGTGATTAATCACATATACAAATATTTGCTGAGAAAGTCCCTCATATAGCAATAACTCAATATACAATGATTATACATATTTATATCAATATATAATTATACATAGTTATCTTTAATATATAAAAAAATTATATATATATATATAAATATTCAGATAATTAAAATGCATTACATTCCTCTAGCAGAAGAGTTAATCATTGATAAGGCCATACAAAAAGCGGCTTTAGAATACAATGTATTGTTTACAACCTTATTATTGAACATAAGTTAATCATTGGCATACATTTCACAGCAATCCATTTCACAAGTGAATATGTCAATCAGTTGGAGATTTATTATGAGGGCTTGTTTAAGGGCCCGTCAATTTACACCCAAGTCAGACGTCTCGGGTGTGTTGCATCATAAAAATAAAATGTTTAGGTCCCTGTGTCAAGTTAAATATAGTTTAATACTCAATCTTTAAACACATCTTGAGATCCCTTAGATCGCATTTGCGCTCCTTCGAGTGTTTTGAACACAAGAACGTACCGCATGTTTGTAGATCAAGTAGTGACACTGCCTACTGAAGTGTCACTACAGCTGAAATTTCACTCACTGCCCTCTGGAGTAAACAGGTGGTACTAAAAGCTTGCATTTCTCAGGAATATTCATTATTATGGTCAGTGGGCATGCGATTAATTGCGTACATTTTTTTAATGCGTTATTTTTTGTAAAATTAATCGCACTGAATAAATGCGTTAAATCGACAGCCCTAATATAAACATAACAAAAAAAATAATACTGTGGCTAAATTGGTTAGGAATAAAGCCTCAACAGGACCAGATATTATTACATCGCAGCACAAGAGTAATGACTTCATGAATTTCTTTACTGATAAAACTGAAATAATCAGAAATAAAATTGAAATTATACAATCATCTGTCATAGCACCTCAGAAAACAGTGTCTCATAATTTTCCTCATGTGCAACTTCAATCCTTCACTGTCAAAGGTCATGAAGAGCTAACAAATCTTATCAAAATATCAAAGCCACAACATGTTTGTTAGATCCAATACCAAACAAGCTCTTAAAAGAGGCATTCCCTGTAATCTCAGAACCTCTTCTTAATATTATTAACTCCTCGCTATCCTTAGGACATGCCCCAAGAAACTTAGAAACTAAGACTCGCTCTTGTCATCTGATCGCAGCTGCATTGTACTTCTAGTGATCTTAGTGATGCATTCGACACGATAGATCATGACATTCTCTTAAATAGGCTAGAGAACTTTATATTTCTTCAAAAGGTGAATGAGATTGATGAGAGTGTATCAATTAAATAAAAGATTGAATGTCCAGAAATTTCCTTCCACTCAATTCAGACAAAACAGAGGTTTAGAGGACCAAAAACATCTAATAATAAGCAGCTAAAATATAATTAGATTCTCGATGGATGTACAGTCACATCATCTTCAACAGAGAAGAATTTAGGTGTTATATTTGATACTAATCTGTCCTTTGAAAATCAAAATACCAATGCTTGTAGAACAGCATTCTTCCACCTAAGAAATATTGCTAAACTATGACACATGCTCTCTGTTGCTGATGCTGAAATCTCAATCATGCGTTCATTACCTCAAGACTACTGTAGATTATTGTAATGCATTACTGGGAGGATGCACAATATCAATAAATAAACTTCAGTTGTTTCAAAATGCAGCAGCCAGAGTGCTGACGAGAACCAAGAAATATGATCATATTAACCCCATTTTATCATCGTTACATTGGCTACCTGTAAAATCTCGTATTCATTTTAAAATTATGTTAACTACGTACAAAGCTTTGAATTGTCTAGCTCCGCAGTACTTATGTGACCTTCTACCACGCTATATTCCATCATGTTCATTGTGATCGCAAAATTCCGGCCTGTTAAAATTCTGGCCTGTTAATGGTTCCTAGAATATCAAAATCCACAAAAGGAGGTAGATTCTTTTCATATTTGGCTCCTAAACTATGGAATAGTCTCCCTAACACTGTTCGAAATGCAGACACACTCCCTCAGTTTAAGTCTTAACTAAAGACATACACCTAATTTATCCTTCAACTCACAATTAGGCTGCTTTAGTTAGGTCTGCCGAAACCAGAAACAGTGATCATGATCTATAACTCTGCAATAAGTTGAATGGCATCTATGCTAATATTATTTTATTTGTTTCCCTGTCTCAACCTCGGAACTCCTATCCTGAGGTCACTAGAACTGGCAGGATCCAGCTCCATTCCAGCTTCGTGTTGGACTGTGTGATGATGACTAATATCAGCTGGTGCCAGCCAAACATCACTTCAGTCTATTACGATGGACTTCAGAGGATGAACTGATGCCAACTCCAACCTTAAGACATGGGATACTTCATATGCCAATGCCTGAACCTTGGACTTAGGATAGACCTCACTGGAATTACCGGCCAGGTTGAACTGCGATGTACCTCACTAATCTCTGCCTGGTTCACCTCGGTCTAATGATGGACTACACTCTTGAAATGGAATAAATTGACTATCAATTAATTGCCAACAAATCCCTTCATCAGCCAACTAACAAGGACAATTGCATCTATGTGAACTTGTGCAGTTAATACAGGATGGACTTCAAAGAGATTAGTCATTAATCTTACAGTTCATACAAAATCTTTGTTTAAACACTGACCCTTAACACTTACATAGTATAATAATTTTAAACCATGACTTGTGCTATACTTCAGTAATATTGGCATTATATTCATGATGTAAGCTAGAGGGGAACTGACCCCCACAGTGAGTCTGGTTTCTCCCAAGGTTATTTTTCTCCATTAACCAGCATCTTATGGAGTTTTGTGTTCCTTGCCACTGTCGCCTTTGGTTTGCTCACTGGGGTTATAAATACAATTATTATTTAATTACTTATTTTTAAACACAATTCACAATCGTATTTTATTTCAAACTACACAATGATCAATCACTCTAAGACATTATAGATATTACAGTTTTATCTTCTGTTAATGCCTGATATTCTGTAAAGCTGCTTTGAAACTATGTGTGTTGTGACATGACTTGACATGTATTTGCGTGTTAAATGGCATATTCAATAAGAAAAAGAGGGTGGGACTTGATTTTATATCCATCAGGAATAGATTGGATCATGAGAAGTGGGTGTAAGATACCAGAATATAGCCATACCAGAATCTGATTTTGCAGCAAAAATCCCTAAATAGCTGGCTTTTGTTTTTAAAACAAAAGCCAATAGCTATTTGGGCCAGGTTAAATCAGTGGAAAAGCAAAGTTACTTCAGAGGGGGAGCATGTTAATACATTTTGCACAAAATAGATAAAAACATTTTCCCTTTGGTATAATGTGCACTGATGAATGGTTCACAATAAATTCATGAACACGTACAGAATTAAGAAAGTAAATAGGGTAGATTTTGATTTAATGCTGACTTCTGTCCAAAGATGTTAACCAATACTGAAATGAATCATTGTTAAAAACAAAAGTGGAAATGAATATACACTCACTGAGTACTTTATTAGGAACACCTGTACACCTACTTATTCATGTGATTATCTAATTAGCCAGTTGTGTAAGCAGCAGTGCAATGCATTTAAATCATCCAGTGAGCAACGGTTCTGTGGACGGAAACACCTTGTTTATGAGAGAGGTCAATGGGGAATGACCAGACTGATTCAAGCTGACATAAAAGCTACAGTAACTCAGTAAACCACTCTGTACAATTGTAGTGAACAGAATAGCATCTCAGAATGCACAACACGTCACAAATCTTCTACAACAGAAGAAGACCACATCAGGCACTTTGTTAGGATCATAGTGTTCCTAATAAAGTGCTAAGTGAGTGTACTCGTAGTATGCAGTATAAGTAGAAGACTCTGGAAACAGTTGATATAATAGACATTGAGATCTCTAACAAGATGTTAAGAATGGAATGTATTGCCCTCTGTTCTCTTTGGTCTCCTTCATGCTGTGGTAAAATGTGCTCTGTGTGTTCCAGGTGCTGAGCTATGTAGACTGAGGGATATATCGCTTTAATTGGGGACTTACTGATCTTGCAAGACAATTCAGTGCCAGACATTATCGTCAATGTTTCTGCCACTTTTCTGCTGTGCAATCACAAAAATGATATCGGGGACAGCAGGTGATCCATAAAAGCCATTTTAAATCCTTGTTAATCATTCCTCTAGAAGTCTAATGAATAAAACAGATAAAACCAGGATCAGGATGAATCTATCCACCCAGCCAGTAGGAGTTTGCTGAACTTTGAAAGCCATATCTATTGTGATTTAAAACAGGTCCTTCATGTTTTTTTTACTTCGGGTGTTGAATTAATAGATTTAGTTAACTATTAAGTGTTTGCTTTCATACTTATATTGTTTTGGTTTCTAATCAACTGGCTAGCATTTTCAATGAGATAATGAGTGACTGGGACAAAACATTTCTGTACATGCTCTTGAGTTTAAAGCAAGAAAGTATCATTTCAAGTAATACTTTTTATGTAAAGTTTCACTTTCTTCTAAAATAATACAGTCTCTCAAATCAACATTTTCTGTCCATTTATTTAATGTAGCAATGTAATACAGTAGATGACACAAAGTGGAGGGGATCCTAAAAGGATTTATTTTGCAATAACGGCAGACAGAAAGTTCCTTATACTGATTATTACATGCTCCTTCACAACCAAATAATGAATAATTGTATTCTAAATATTAATTTCATTAATTTCAATATTAATTTTATTTTGTTATGTGCACATAGACCACAGAGTGATATGAGAGACATTAAAATAGCTATGTAAAAAAACAGTTGACTGGAACAACAGTAAATTTGGCAGTTTATAGTCATTAAACAAAAATATTAGGCAGCAGGATGCCACGATTGTATTAGTTAGAATAAAGTATTTGAGAGAAATAATAAAGATCGTGTAACAGTGACAACTTCTCACAATAAAATGTAACAAATAGTATACAATGTTTTGCCAGTTATGAATACAAAAATTAAACAGAACATGTTGACTGTTTATAAACCAATTATTAACTTCACAGTTTCCAAGCGAGGTTAGATTTTTTTTCCAACTTTAAAAATGTTCATTTTGCTGTTATGAATTGTTGGCTGCACTGTCAAAATATACCCCATGTTCTTTGACTTCAAGTCATATAAGAGAGGACAGAAAAAGGAGAAGGAAAGCTTCAGCAGGGTTATCATATAGAAGCAAACTTTCCCAATCCTCTCATGCTCCATTCAAAGCATTTCCTCTTGTGCTGTGCTAGGATGAACTTGACTGGGGTGGTAAGGACTTAAAGTGACAAAAGAGAGGAAGCCACTGTTCCCAGGTTGTCTCCATCCTCCTTGCTGGTGCGGCACTGCCGGCAGATGAATAATTAACAGCTTTGGAAGAGTCTAAACAGCACTTACATCACAGAATATTCCCTCTTATACTGACTCTCATTGGGTATTCATGCCAGATCAGCACAGCACACATGACTGGTGCCTTCCACATTAGTGTATTTCACTAAAAATGACACAGACTTAAGGAGCAGAGAGCAGGAAGTGCTGAGGTGGCAGCACTCTTCTTTACTCTGATTCACAGCAGAAGAAAAATGCTTTCAAATGAGACTAAATATACACAGTTGCACAGTAGTCTATGCTGTGTGTGAGTGGATGTCAAAGCCCTGTACACAAGCTGTCTTCTTCACCTTACTTCAATCCAGTGTACTCTTATGACATTTTTGCTTTAGGCAATTAAAAGGCCAAAACATTGTAAATATGAACGGAAAAACTGCTGTCCAAGCATTTTAACAGCATCTGTATAATACATTGTGATATGAAGAAAATCATAGCTTGGTTTAGCAAAAAAAAATAAAAAATTGCACATCAGACTTGAAATCAAGTGTCTTAACTAGTGCAAATCAGAGGGTGAAAGAGGAAAACATAAAAGTGCTGAAGGGGACACACAAAGAGGGGGACAGTGTCGCAGGACACAAAAAATAGGATATGAGCAAGAGAAAGAAGAGGAAGAAGCATCGCCGGGTCTAAGAGTGGTTGGAGGTAGGGCCAGTAACCTCCTTTCTTTTAATTGTTTAAGGTTTAGATTTTTATATTATTATTATTATTATTTCAGTTTTATCTGACCATAGAACCTGGTCTCATTTGAAGTTCCAGTAGTGTCTGGCTAATTGAAGATGCTTGAGTTTGTTGTTGGATGAGAGCAGAAGATTTTTTCTTAAAACCCTCCCAAACAGATTGAGGTAGGTGACGTTTGATTGTAGTTTTGGAGACTTTCTGACCCCAAGACCCAACTAATTTCAGTAATTCTCCAGCTGTGATCCTTGGAGAATTTATGGTCACTCAAACCATCCTCCACACCGTGCGTGAAGACAAAATAGACATGCGTCATCTTCCAGGCCGATTCTTAACATCTCAAGTTGATTGGAACTTCTTAATTATTGCTCTGATGGAGGAAATGGGCATTTTCTTTAGCTATTTTCTTTTAGCCACTACCCATTTTGTGGAGCTCAACAACCTTTTGTCGCACATCCCACTACTGTGGAGTTTCTGGTGCCCCCCTATGGTGAGACAGTGCCCCTTTAGGGATTTGGTGCCCTACTCAGGCTGTGTAATATGTGTATATGGAGCAGCAGTACTGGTGATGATCATGATAGCGAGTCCCGATTGTTACCATGTTTGGGCAGGTAACAAAATCTTTGTTAGCAATACAGTCAAAAAGTTATAGTATACTCAAATATTTTACAGGACAAATAATAATTTTCCAGGACAATTAGGTACTTTTCTAATTTCCCATGACTTTTCTATGACTGGAAAACTACACTGCAAAATTAGAGGTTTTCCAGGATGCAGGGGAACCCTGAAAAATTAGCTGAGACAAATGGCATACCAAGCATTTTATCTGCTTCCTTACTGCCACAGATGCAAGAGTAGCAAACTGGATCTTCCATATTAATGCAGGGTGAGGAACAGATTTGTTAGCACGTCCTGAGCATCAAAACAACTAAACTGTGGTGAGATAGGGATAGCAAATGTGTAAAAACATATGCTATTAAAAAGACATTTACAAAAATGTGATGAAAATAAAGCAAAATTACACAGACTGGATTGAAAGATGTACTTTTTAGCTGATAGTTGATATTGAGCAGGAACAGAACTCATTCGGTTAAAACACTGTCCAATGTAAGTGACATTTTGTATTTTATCCATTCTTGACAGGATCCTGCCACTTTGGTCAGTGTTGTTTATAGTTCTTTGCTGCTGGATCCTGAAATCCATTTCTTGTTCATTGAGTTGATGTGTTTGACTTTGTTTTGTGTCTGAGCACATGGATTTTGTTTGTGTTTTGTGTTAACCTTTTTTGTGTGACTCCTCACCACGCCCCCCTCGTCTAGTGTTTTTGTGAGATTGTTTCCACTTGTTGCTTATTCTCTCACCCTATTTAGTCTCTCTTACTTCCTCAAGTGCCAGACTGTTTCATGAGTACTACTCTTTCAGCTTTCATTATTACTCACTAGTTCAGTCGGTTAGTTTTTAGTTTCCTGTTTTCTCTTTTGTATGCTGTTTTTTCTGCTTGTCTGTTCCAGACCCCAGTCTCCATTCATTTATTTTTGTTTGACTGATCTTAACAGGCAGTCTTAATTGCCTCACTCATCTCTCTCTGTTGCCAACCCGGTTTTTGCTTTGTGTGCATGTGGCTATACTTCACCCATTCAGTTTGCTGCTGTTGATTGTTCAATATAACTCTGTTATCATTAAATCCTGCTTTTGGGTCCTTGCCTCGTAACAATTCAGTTTTTAAAGAGTGAGATATCCAGTGTTAAATGGGACTTCATTACTGAAATGGGAAGGATTTTATTGTGAATTTATTTTTATTTTTTTAAATATATAATGCCAAGAATGAGCTAAATAGAAAATCTTAAGGAACTTGATAAAAACGCCATGGTTACTGTTGTAACCTCAATTCCCCTTCTGTCACTCACTCGACGTTGTGTCAAATGAAGTGACACAAGGGGTCTTCTTGGGACACCAAATGTACCTCTGAACTTGAGAAAAGGCCAATGTCAAGTTGGCAGACAGAATTTGCATGCCCCGCCCCGGACACACGGATATAAACGGAAACGGGGCAGCGAGTGTCAGTCATGATTTTACACTGAGGAGCCGAAAATAAGGTACGGCCGTTTACAGTCTAGTGCCGTGGCAGGAGGGACACAACGTCTCGTTCCCTCCCTCGGGGAATGGAGGTTACAACAGTAACCATTACATTCCCCTTCTGTCACTCACTTGACGTTGTGTCGAATGAAGTAACACAAGGGGTCCCATCTAAAAACACCATGGACTGACCGTGTTACGTGAACTGTCGAGACAGGTGCAAGCAGGCTACTGCGTGCCAGAGGCAACTGTTTCGGCTGTACGTATCCCTCCCCAATGCCCCCAAGAGATGTCACACACAGACCTTAGGTTCCCCGCACCCCTGAGGGGGGAATAGGTGCTACATGACTAGCATGGGAGCAAGCCCGGCAGCCGTGGCCTTTTCTCTCACTATGTCTCTCACATACGACGTGAGCGGCAGGGGCTTAATGCTATCAGATGCGTCGGGGAATGTGTCTTTCCCGGCCCTATTATTTCAGGGGGAAAATACCCTGCAGAGGCCAAATTTTGCCCAATCTAGGGGGAGGTAACATGTGGCAAATACACCACGAGGATTGTGAAGCTGTCCATGGGAATGGCGCAGTGGTAGGTCCAGCCTAATAAAGGGCGACTCTACAAGCACGGCGACCGGGGCAGCGTGGCTGCCCAAGGGAAACACAGGGCCACCGACAGGGGGACCACACCGCGGGAAATACATCACGGGGAGTTTGCCTGAGAAGGGAACTAAGCCCGTGGAGCCCGACCCCAGTACAGAGCACCTGTGACTCGTAGTGGGTCTGGACATGAATTGCTCTGCTGAATTTGCAGACCAGAAGGCTAGGGAGGAGAACATCCAGATTACCCTTAGAGGCTAATCTGGGATAGAAGGCGCACTGGATCAACATGGTTAAGGGTGCTGTGTGCAAGCTGAACACCCGGTCGGTTGTGCCGTTTTACTGAGTTCTACCGGCTAATCTGGGATAGAAGGTGCACTGGATCAACATGGTGAAGGGTGCTGTGTGCAAGCTGAACACCCGGTCGGTTGTGCCGCTTTACTGAGTTCTACCGGCTCGGACCTGACAAAACATGGGATGAGACCGACTCAATCATGAGATTGTAGAATCTGGCGATGGTATTAGGTGTTGCCCAGCCGGCTGCTCTGCAGATGTCTGATAGGGAGGTGCCGTTGGCCAGTGCCCACAAAGATGCCACACTTCTCGTTGAGTGTGCTTGAACCCGCAAGGGGGCGGGCACTGCCTGGGTCTGGTAGGCCAGAGAGATGGTGTCAACGACCCAGTGAGTTAACCTCTGTTTGGAGAAGGCGTTCTCTTTCCGCCATCCGCCGAAGCAGACAAAGAGCTGCTCAGAACACCTAGAGCTCTGCGTGCAGTCCAAATAGATACGCAAAGCACGTACTGGACACAGCAACGAGAAGGCTGGGTCTGCTTCCTCCCAGGGCAGCTTGCTTGCAGATTCATGGCCTGGTCCCTGAAGGGGGTCGTAGGATCCTTGGGCACATAGCCCGGTCGCGGCCTCAGGATAATGTGAGAATGTGCTGGACCAAACTCCATGCAGGTGTCGCTGACAGAGAACGCTTGCAGGTCTCCACCTCTTGAAGGAGGCTAACGCGATCAGGAGGGCTGTCTTCAGGGAGAGCGCCTAGAGCTCAACTGAATCAAGCCGCTAGAAGGGGGGTCTCTGAAGGCCCGAGAGGACCACTGAGAGATCCCAGGAGGGGAACAGGCTAGGCCAGGGAGGGTTCAGTCTCCGGACACCTTTTAGGAACCTGATAATCAAGTCAAACTTACCTAGGACCCATCTACTGCGTCACGGTGATAGCAGCTACATACACCTTCAAGGTGGAGGGGGACAGCCTCTCCTGCAGGAATGAAAGCACTGACCGAACTGTGCACCTCTGCGGGTCTTCGGCTCGTGAGAAAAGAAAGCCGCGACAGCAACTTTGCCATGGCTATGTTCTCGCACTGAGAACATGAACCATTCATAAAATGCAGTGATCGCAGCCCAGGCACGCGAGGCAGCTTTTATGACCGTCAGAAGTGGAGAGCAATCCTACCACAGCCAGGAACTACACAGAAATCTTAAAAAGACGTGTCCTGAAAAGGACGTTCAACGCCTGCTGTGTATTGCGCTTTTATGAGTGGGAAATAAACTCTTTTTAGGAGGAGAAACACTCTTTCAGGCAATGAAAGCGCTGTCGAAGCGCCCAGGGGCGTGGACTGCACAGCTTGCAGAGAGAGAGAACGCCAGCTGGAAATGCACCGTAAATCCAACAGCAGTGCTTATCGCCAGTAGAGGTGAGTGGAACAGTGGTGAACTCAGCTTGCTGTTGCACAACCTTTCAGCTCCGAAGAAAAATTCTGCCTGACACTCGCTCCCCCGCTTCCCTTTATACCCGTATGTCCGGGGCAACTTGACATTGGCCTTTTCTCAAGTTCAGAGGTACTTTGGCATCCCAGGAACCCCCCTTGTTTCACATCATTTGACACAACGTCGAGTGAGTGACAGAAGGGGAACTGCTATGCAATTCTTAACTAATTCTATTAATGTCAATAAGCAAAATTCAAGCTTCAAATATTTAAATAGATGGGTCCAAAAAAATCTAATATCAGCATTTGCAATGAAAAACATTATCTAATGCAAGTTAAAGCAGATAGCAGGAGGAAGCAGGGTGATGAATTAGTGCACTGATTCCTCTGATATATTGTTCAGTGACACTGCAGCAGAAAATTGCTACTTCCAAATTACAGCTGCTCCAAATTGCCAGTGAGCAAAGCACAATACTCCACCTTGCCTGCCACCATGCACCAGTCCGCTTCATTTGAGGGGTGTCACTGCACCTTGCTCCAGTGTTTGCATCTAGATTGTCACATGCCATGCTAATGAGCATCCATCCTAGTGTGCATGTTTGATATGGCCCCCTTGCACCTCACTGCAAACCTGACACTTATGACAATAGTCCGTCAGAGCAGAGACAATAGGTGAGGAGAGCTGGTTGCAGAACTATTGTGAGTATGGGGCACTGTAGGGCAGTGTTGATACAATTACATATGGATAATTCTCTAATGATACAATGTCAATATTTTTATTTATTTGTGCAACTGTATTTGTAATTTCCTACAGTTGAATAATGTAGATGCAGGTCATGTAAACTCTGAGACTGTTGTCTCTCCAGTGCGGTAAGAGACGTTTTGTCACTCTCTCAAGTTTCGTGCCGTTTTAGTTGTGTTCCAGTTATGATATTGTGATGCATCAGGACATTTTTCTGCAACGTGTATTGGATTATGAGGTAGTAGCTGATATCTAGTTCTAGAAATCTAGTTTTAGAAATCTAGTTTTATGAGAAAAGGCTAATGGGACTTGTGCAACAGGCTAAGGCCAAATGGAGTGTATACTAAAGTTACTTCAGAGTGTACTTTAGGAAAATGTTGGGTTATATAACCTTGGCATGCAGTCCCAATATTGCATAAAAGGTATTGATGTAGCACAATGCAAAATGGGAACTGGCTGTGCTGAAAACTATTGACATGTGAAGGGTACACTGAAGAAGGAGAGTGACCACATTACTTGACAAATATGGCATCAGTAATCTTCTAAGAGATTGGAAATGACATTGGTTTTTCATCTTTTAATTGCAATAAAATTCCTAAACATTTATGTACATACTAGGGGTGTAACAGTTCTCTGTAAAAAAAAAAAAAAACAGACAGGCACAGTTACAACCTCTGCTAATGCACCCGAATGGATACGCTCCACCTGTGTTTCACGTGGGTCAACTTGATGACATCACTGTTCTGCAAGCATTGTGTGTAGTTGAAAATTGGCAAGTGGAGAAAATGAAATGCTGATAGAGAAGCCCCCTGCATTTCTCCTTTCTGGGAACATTATCTTTTTGTAGTCAATTACAACAGTGATGGTCAAAAGACATTTACAAAACAGGCACTGTTTGCAGACATCGCTCGACACGATTGCTGTATACTGGTAATATATGTCAACAATCCGCGTGAGGGTTTATTTAAAATGTGCACGCAATATCTTCCTGTTTCCTTGCACAGCTGTTATTCATCACAAGTGTCAATAATGCGCTTTAAGATGCCGTTATAGTAAAATATTGAAACATGATTAATCATTTACGCTGACATCACCCAGGGAAAGAGCCGCAGGTGAGCTGAAACTGCACACACTCCCTTTCATTTTTAAGCAGGCACTCAGTGCTAATTCAGACAAATATGAAACAATAACTAAAGCGCTTGGATTGTTCATGTGGGATTTCCATCTATGATTAAAATACTCAAGCAGCATTATCACAACATCCCTTATCGTATGCATTCTGATAGCAAGGTTATTCCTTTTATAGTGATGTACAGCTTCCGAATATTGAATATGTTTTTGAAGTGCACTTTATGTTGATGCATGTAGCGTATTAGTGCAGGTAATACATTTAAATGTTGATTTAGTAATTAGAGAAAACTTTTTTTTATTTTTTGGTAAAAAACCCTGTCAAGAAGTAACCATGTACTATAGTAATATTATAGTAACCATGACTGCTGTCTCCATGGTTTTCTGAGCAGAAATCAATCATGGTTTTGATACAATTAGTGTTATAACAGTAATACTGTAGTTTCTATATAGTAACCATGATTTTACTACATATTGTAACCATGACAGTAACCATGTTTATATTGTGGTTACTATGATTTTACTACAAATGTCATGGTTAAACTATGGTTACTGTTGTAAAATAATGATTATTATTTAAGGACAAACCTGTTGAAGTATATATACATATATTAATAAAGCAAATACTGAACCGAAACCTTGACCCTTAAACCGTGATACAAACCGATACGTGTGAAATTAGAACCATTACACCCCTAGTACATACAGTATAAAGTTACTGTAATAATGAATTAGCCCTCTGTGCTGTGTTTTGGGCAAGGCTAGTTCATTGTTTTTGCTGCCTTTTAAGGAGCTTGCATTGACTGCCACACAGCAGTGTTGAGCTATAATAAATGAGATATATCAGGCCTTGTGTGAGGGAGACACAGACAGGCAGCGTGGGAGATGAAGCTGATCCATCTTTGTGTGAGTAATCTCTAAAGACCACAGTAATTGAATTTCCAGAACTTTCTTGTTTGCACCACAACAAAGGAAATTAGATAAAACAAAAGAAAGACAAGCCAATATGGCACCAAAAAAGGAAAGCAGTAAATAAATGTATTAGAAAAAGCTTTCACATTCAAATGCACAGGGGGAAAATGAAGCAAACACATTAACTAAACACAAAGCATCCATTCCCCTATGTACCGAGATCACTTAAATGAACAGGCCTTTTCTCATCTCCTTCGTTAAATTCTTTAAGCTCTGCTGATGAGTCCATGAGACTGCGCTGCGGTTACTTATCCTGATGGTGAAATGAGACCTGTACGACTGATACGAGGTCAGAGAATAAGTCGCTCTGGGGTGTAAGAATGCTGGTATTGCTGCCCTCATTTACATTGCTAATTGCTTTGAGAGGTTTGAGGATAAAATCAGAGCCATCAGAGAAGACTGCGAGAACATGTATACTTGTCAGTTTTCTAGACACTTCTTTCACTGAATCAAAGCCTGTGGAGTATACATCCACTATTCAGCATCAGGACATCCTCTTCCTGCAGGCTGAGGTGTTATCGAATCCATTTCAATAGCAGGTCACGCCACAGCATCTCTCACTTTGCAGCTTTTAGCCTACACTGTATCTTGCCATCACTGTTTTCACTGCCACCATCACCGGGCTGTTCTCATTCTCTCTTATCTATTATTCCCTCTGGATACTGATAGCTAGGAATTACTCCCAGGCCTTTTTAAAGTGCACTATCTACCAATAAACATCTCTAAATGGATTTAGGTTGAGCACAAATGTGGCATACCACCGCAATGGCAACAATATGCCATGCAACATTCAATATGTGGCAATAATGTGCTTTGAAATTACTTCCTGGTTGTAAATTTGAGGCAGACTGATGAAATTGTGTAACTTCTAAACTCAGAGCCCTCAAAGGTCTCTATCATGAACTCCGCCTGAAAACCCTCTGCCTGCGATGCTCTACCCTCATATTATAATAGCCTCAACAAAGTCCCAAAAACCTTTGGAAGAGGTAAGGGCAGCAGAAAAACTGAAATCACAGAGTACTACCAGTATTATAAATTCTGCATGCAGTTTCAGAGGGGGGTGGGTTAAACTGTGTTGCCTTCTTCCTCTGACAGCTAGTTGGGACACTGATGATTCTGCCACCAGCTCTATCGCTCATCCTGCCATAATGCTGAAGCAATTACAGATAAGGCGACGCTCCACGCAGGCATCTTCAGTGCAAATATCTATATCACATGCTGGGATGCTTCTGGATCACCCTTATGGAAAGAACCACACCCTCCCCCTTTTCTGTTCTACAGCACACAGTGGTGAGCGAGATGTGCACTGTATATAAAAGGAGGTTTGCTGGGAAAGAGTCCAACATTTCTTAGGAATTTTCTGAGGCAAACGAAGAGGGAGGGAATGTAAATAAAAAGGCTTGTTAGAGGGTCGGTAGAACTTTTCACATGCATAAACCTAAAAAGTCCCTGGATGGCTATTCACTAAGAAGTGCTCTTTCTTGGGTCCACAAAAAAGCATCCAGACCCATTAGCAACATGACTGCAGCTTGTGCTCTCCCCAGAAATCTGCTTATCTGTTTTTTCTATATTTTGTTGTTCCTGCACATATTCCATCCTCTTCCCCAATTTCGCAGTTCCACCTCAGTTTTGGTACATTGCGCATTTGGAGCGAGGGCACAGCTTGGGAAAAAAAACAGGGTTGCCAACACAAAGGTGTTTCCAAGAACCATATCAAACTTCAGAAAGTTAACGATAAAACAACAAATATTTTATCAGGCTAGTACATAGTTCCTGAAAAATCAGTAAGCTCTATAATGCGACAACCAACAGCTGGGTTCCTGAAGTGAAAATCCCATTAATGTTCTACATAAGCTAATTGATTTTTAACAATAACTTATAAACATTTAAAGACAGACTTGCCATTAACTCTGAAGTTGTTAATCGATGGTATACATCTCTGTTGAATCAGAGAATTGCAGCCAACAAGCTCTGAAGCGACCACCCCCATCCATGACACACTGTGAATGACGTAATCAAGTCGGTCTCCTTACACTCTCAAACTAATTGTTTATTTGCAAATATCTGAATGTTTCACAATATTATAATATTTTGTTTCTATACTTATAAAACAACATTTTAAATCAATAAATTTATATTTTTATTTTATTTTTAATTTGATTACTTAATTTGCAATGCTTCATTGCAGTTTATGCCCTCATGGAAGATGGCATGTACATGGTCTTGTACCTTTGTCTTTTTGTCGGATTTTCAAATTGTATTTTGCTTCAAATAAAAGTTTGTAATTTTGCAATTCACCTCAGAGCTGGTTGGTTTGGTTTGGTTTGGTTCATGGCCTCTTTTATGAAGGATTTTATGAAATCCCTATGGAAGAAATGTATGGGAAAAAAAACGTATAGAACCAAGACAGCTGAAAAAGTGCATGGCACTGTTGCGCTCTATAGACTTTAGTCAGGGTACACATCATATCCAATCTTTTCAAGCTAAGAAAAAAAAAACACTTTTGACTTAAATTCAATGGCCTGTGGTGTCCTGAGACCTTTCAAAAAAAAAAAAAAAAAAGTTAAAAACATATTTTTAACGTTTGTCAGTTGAAAAATCAAAACCAAGGAATATAATTGTACAACCCACTGAACAGACTGTACATTTATTTCTCAGACTCAGTCCATTCATGTAAAATTAAATATGGCGTTTACACTGACTAGAGTCTATTGAATTACATGTAATTCAGGTGGATGAGGGAAGAGATGAGTGTGGCAGATGGGAATACCCCACTTTTCTCTTAAAAAGTATATGGTCACAAACTAATGAGAGAAGGAAGGTAGAAGTGGGCCAGCCCCTGAAAAGAGTCTGTCCAATGTAGAAAGGGCATAAATATGGGAATAAAATGTATTATTCATATTAATCAGCATGGCAAGGAAAATACAGGGTGCATTAAAAAAGTAGAACGTGTATGGAAAACAAAAGTGAGGAAAGAGGCCATTAAGCTAGGAAAGCCCTGGCTGATGCCAGCCTGCCCCATCTGGGAGATAAAAATGAGTGATTCCACTCCGCATCTCCATCCAACTGTATCCCTTTAGTACTCAGAAGGTGCGCGCGAGTGAGTTAAAAGACGGGAGGGAAATTTAATGCAAAAAAAGGCAGCTTTCTACTAAGTTAAACTCTGCTGAATTCAGCTGGAGGCTAAAGAGAGCATTCGTTCTGTGTCTCTGGTTGTTGCATATAAACATCCTTCCAATCCCAGAACTCCTGTGTTTTCTAGAGTTCCTCATACTGAGTTCAAAGACAGAATAATTACAATGATAAATAAGGTGAGAAAATGCCTAAAACACACCTGGCTTACAAGATGTCCTCCCTATAGTTATTCTCCATCTCCCTAATTGGGTTTACACATACAAAACACACCTACTTGGGGGAAATTCAATAAAAGGCTCATACACTGAATGCTCTATCGACATGACTATGATCATCCATAAATGTATTCTTACCTGTACTCTCTCTAATGTTTAGGATTTGTGAGGTTAGGGGGCCTCTTGTTTTAAGCCCTGCTGGGTGATTGATATTGCTGCTCTGAATCAATGGAAATGGAGCCAAAGTGCTGCCACTAAATCAATGTCTCCACTTGTCAACACAATCCAAAGTAACCCTTTCATTTTTCAATTAGTCACATGCATAACTGGACTTCACACATTTTATAGTGAGAAGTGATTAGGCATCAGAGGTTTGCAGGTGCTAGCATGGCAGCTTGTCCCCGTTTTGCACTTGCAGAGTTAAGTGTGAAGACAGCCTACATCCCCCACACAGAGCACAGAGGCTCACAGCTCGCATCAGTACATTGGCCTGCATGTAAGAGTCCTCCGTGGAGACTTATAGATGAATGTAATTTCTGGAACCGTGGTGCTGCTAAACATCAACACAGTCCAACTGTAGCACCAGGAAACCCAAGTTTAGGTCTAGCACTAGACTTAGGAGTCAACGTTAAAGGGATAGTTCAACCAAAATATGAAAAGTTTGTCACCATTTCCTCACTGTGATGTTGTCCAAAAGAATACAAACAGTCACCATTCACTTTCATTGTATTTTTTGGTTCCATAAAATTAAAGTGAAGGTGACTGAGGCTAATATTCAGCCAAACATCTCATTCTGTGTTCCAGTTTTGAACAACATTGGGTTGAGTAAATTATGACAGACTTGTCTTTTTTATTTTATCTATTTATTCATTGGAAGAACTATCCCTTTTTAAGCATGCAAGGATGATTTGAATGTCTTGTAAATTAAACAAGGACTCTTTTGACAATGATCATACAACAATCTTGTACAATAGTCTCCAGTGATGGCATGGAATAGACCAAAATAGCAAGGGCTATCATGGATCAACAAAGCTCCCCAAAACAGTTGAAATACTATTTTTCCAAGTGACCTTAAAGAAAATGACAACCACCCAGTGGGGCCCATCCAAGGCCAAAGGGAAATTGCCCTGTTTTTTAGCTCTCTCTACACTACTGCTCGAGAAAATGGGCTTTATCTGTGGGACTCTGCAGGCTACATGAATAATGCCCCATTTCCACCCGCGGCCCCTGTGAAGTCCATCAGGGTGTTTAATGGGAAGTGGTTTATTTTTAATTATCACTTCTTGGAATGAAGAGGTTTAGAATGGGAAACACCAAGATAAGCTTTGGGAAGTTCAACTGATGTAACTTGGCCTGGGGCTGAACATGTACAGTTGATGGGAACACTTCTTTTTCCCCAAGGTGACATGAAACTTCCAAAGAGATGTCAGATAATTACCAATACAGAGAGGATATTAATCTGAAATTAATACACACCCATTTGATTAAGTTAGAAGGGCAATGCAAAACAGTGTGTTTGAGTTTAATTCCTGTGACATTAATCCTGTGCTTGCAGGGAAATATGTCTGTAATGTAGAATCTATGCAGCATTCTCAGAGGGAAGACAGAGATGAGAAGATAAAAAGAGAGACTTTCTAATGCAAGGAAAAGTAAACAACTCTCTCATCCAGAGCTATACTATCAGTACAGCACACTATAATGATCTCTTGTTTCCAGCAAGTTGTTTGGGCCCCCTGAAGATGTACGGAGAACAATGATCCTTCAACAGAAATGAAGGAGACCTTTGAATGCACCCAAACAGGTGTATAAATAGTTCTGTCACAGATTGGTTTTAGATGTGGTTTGAATATAATACATAATGTTTATCACTGTCTGCAGTTTGTCTCAATTGGTGGTTAAGGAGGCAGCAATTGAGCTGGCTTTCATTTGCAATCGATGGACTTGCATAGGAAACAAACTCAAAAAGAAACAAATACAAATAGTGTCACAATGGAGAAAAAAACAAAAACAAAAAACAATGGCTTTATTAAAAGAGCCAGAGATAAATCTAAGCTTTAGAAAGTGATCAGAATGCAATAAGTGTTTGCATGAAACTCATCCAAATCAGCTTTAAATCATTTGGGAGATAGGCAGATGATTTCTGTCCCAACATTACAAATATCTATTTTCAGTGTATGTTCTTTTGCTTAGGTGTGATACACATCTGTAAATTACATACACCTGCCAGGAAAAGTTGCATTAAGGTCACCTTTATTACTTTGTATTCATTGGGTAAGCTCCTGGTGACTTCTATCAACGGCATTTCTGGGCGGAGCCAAATATGAACAAGTAACTCTAATTAAAGTTGAGTTAATTGTGAATAGCTTGGAAAGGGCCACAATCCAGGCATATGTTAAGAATAAATTACTAATTAGGACTGGCGAGTAACAAAACAAGTCCCAGTCTGCTCGAGAAGTCTCGACAAGTTACTAATATATGAAAGGTATAAACAAACAGCAATCTGGTTGTTTAGCTTCTTCATCCCACTTACAAGGATCCAATTATGGCAGATCCCTGGAGCCAGCAATACAATCAGTGCTGAGAGTGCAGGCGTTATGATTAACTGTGAAGGCCACATTCACAATAACCTATTTTCCATCCAATTTTCACGCTGTTTTGTTATCGACAAAGTGAAGACGCGTAAAAATATGTTTGCAAAATTTGCCGTCTTCTGCCTGTTTCCATTCAAATGGCCTTTTATCGATAAAAATGGTGTGCGTCATGACGTCATGTTAAAAAAAACACTTTAAGCTCTTAAGCCCTTTCCATACATAAATATCGCTAATTGTATACATTTCGCCTCCATCGATGTGTATATGCTGTGTGCACAGCAACAACAACAAAAAAATTTAGGTGGTGTAATATCAGGGTTTACATATGATACATTGCTGATATTCAATAGGCTATATTAAACAATCATCTAATCTAAAGCATTGCCATCACAACTGTATTATGTCCTGCAATTGAACTTGATTATGATGCTAAAATTAATTTTAGATGACACTGCAATTTAAATTTTTTACGAAGCTCAGCAAATGTGATCCGAGGTAAAGAGGGTTCGATTTAAAATATATATATTTTTTAAATGTTCAAAATCTAGTTTTCTGAAAGTGAAATCAGCATTGGACAAATAGTTCTGATAGTTTATGGTCTTGAAAAAAGTGCAGAACATTCTGAGAATGTCATTCAGCCGACTTTTTTCGTCTACAGAACAGGGTATGGTTCATTTAAGTTTGTGTAAAGAAAAGGCAATTATATAGGCCTAACAATATTATTTTTTTGTTTGGAAATGTATTAATTTTCTTATATAATGATTTAATAATTTGGTAATTTATTTAATTAAATACAGGGAATTTTACTGGCATTTTTTAAGACGTAAGCTAAACAACAATTTATAGAATTGGGATATATGATAGTGTTCCGAAAAAACACACTGAGTGTATTTATTTTTAATTTAAAGAATCTTTGTGTACAGAAATTGTCATGGTTACTGTTGTAACCTCCGTTCCCTGATGGAAGGAACGAGATGTTGTGTCGATTGTAGTGACACAAGGGGTCTCTTCTGAGAGCCTCGCGTACCTCTGAACTTTAACTTGAGAAAAGGCCAATGTCAAGTTGACAGACAGAATTTGCATGCCCCGCCCCAGACATACGGGTATAAAGGGAGTGGGCGAGCGAATGCCAGACATGTTTTCACTGAGGAGCCGAGAATACGGTTACGGCGCATTACAGTGGTAGGGATAGTGATGTGGCAAGGGGAAAACAACGTCTCGTTCCTTCCATCGGGGGTTACAACATTAACCATTATGTTCCCCTTCTGTCACTCACTCAACGTTGTGTCGATTGTAGTGACACAAGGGGTCCCACTTAAAAACGGCATGCACTACCCTGTGTTACCAGATGCAAGCAGGCTATTGCGTGCTAGAAGCAGCTTAGTTGGCTGCATGTAACCCTCCCCAACGCCCCCAATAAAAGGTGTCATATACAGCTCTTAGGTTCCCCGTACCCGTACAGAAACAGGCGACATGACTTGCATGGGAGCCAGCCAGCCAGCCGCGCCTTTTCTCGCTCTATGTTTCTCATCATAGAGTTAAAAGTGGATCTTAACGCTATAGATGTGTTGGGAAAGGCATCCTTTCCCATTCCTATTCTTTCAGGGGGAAAAGGCCCTGCAGAGACCATGACCTGCCCAAACTGGGGGGAGGTAACTTGTGGTTAATACACACAGGGGTTGTTGAGCCACCCGTGGACATGGTGTGGTGGTAGATACTGCCTGACAAGGGAGGAGTTGCTACAGACACGGCGACCGAGGGGCAGCAAGGACTGCCGCAGGGAGACGCGGGTCCTGCCAGTGGGGGGGAGAACACGCAAGTCCAAGATTAGCCGCATCCCACCACCTTTTTTTGGGTATGACGAAGTAAGGAATGTAGCAAACCTTCTTCATCTCGGCTGGAGGGACAGGCTCTATCACGTCCCTGAGTAGTAGAGTGGTAATCTCTGCTCGTAAGGTGCTGGCGTTTTGCCGCGCATTGGCGTGGAGCGAATACCGCTGCAACGAGGCGGGAGCCAGGCAATTGAATCGCGTAGCCGAGTCGGATGGTCCTGGCCAGCCATCGAGACAGGCTGGAAAGCGCAAGCCATGCATCTAAGCTCCGTGCGAGGGGCACTAATGTGACAATCATTTGGACGTACCGGGTGGGGCCACACGGCGGGAGGCAAAGGCACGTCCCGAGGCTTGAGTGCTGAGAAAAAACTCAAAAGCCTTGCTCCGTGCACCCGGAAGGGGGCATGTTATACACAGAGGAGGAGGTCCTGCAGGGACGTCCTCGAGACTTGTCAGCGCTGGCCTGCCGGGGCTGGTCAGTCGTGGGTCCGGAGGCAAGATGGCCATGTCCAGAGAGACTTAAGGTTTTGGTGCTGTGAGAATGGGGCGCGCCGGTCTGATGACCCAGGAAGTGAGAGAATTGCTCTTTGACAATTTGGGTACCGCAGCCCGAAGGTGGGTGCGGCGAAGAAAAAGGAAGAACTGAGGATTCACCTCCCGGCCCTCCACCGGGGGATAGAGTGGTCTTGCTACCAGCTCCGGAGCAAATGTCTGGCTTCCTGGGTGCACATCCTCAGGAATGCTTAGGGGTTTTAGGGGCCCTAGAGGGGATCCTGGAGATGGGGGGGCATACGCCACCTGCGGGGCGCTCAATGCTGGGGCGGAGAGCTGGGCCCAGGTAGAGGCGGAGCTGGCGTTGGCTTTTTCACAGGGGGACGCCCACAGCGAGCAGACAGGGTATGGCCTACGCTACGAAGGTGCAGCGTGTTGTCTGCTTCTTCACTGCCGAGAACTACTGGGCGAAGTCGTCGACGGTGTCGCCGAGGAGACCGAACTGGAAGACGGGGGCGTTGAGGACGCAGGCTTTGTCAGTGTTGTGCATTTCAACCAAGTTCAGCCATAGATGGCGTTCCTGGACCACGAAGGTGGCCATCGCCCAACCGAGTGCTTGCACTGTGATCTTCGTAGCTCTGAGAGCGAGGTCGGTGGCAGAGCGCAGTTCCTGCAGCATGTCAGGATTGGGAAAACCCAGGTGCAGATCTTTGAGTGCCTTGGCTTGGTATACTTGCAGGAGAGCCATGGCATGCAAGGCGGAGACGACCTGTCCAGTGGCGCTGTAGGCTTTCGCAGTCAGTGACAATGTTGTCCTACAGGCCTTGGAGGGGAGTACCGGATGGTCCCGCCAGGTGGTGGCGTTCTCGGGACACAGGTGGATTGCAACCGCTCTGTCCAACTGAGGGACCTCCGTGTACCCGTGGGCCACCCCACCGTCCAGGGTAGTGACAGCGGACGAGCGAGGAGGTCGGTTCCAGGCATTAAAAGGTGCCCTCCACGAACTCGTCATGCACTTCCGGGAAGAAAAGGTACTGGTGGGGGCTATGAGTGGCGCCCTGGTCCGCGGAACCAATCGAGTAGCCATGAGGGGGGGACGGAGGTTTTCAGTCCACCCACGGCGGCCCGGGAAAGCATAGCAGACATCCGTGCGCCAGGCTCAAACTGGGCAAGCAGACCCGTAGGTGGCAGCCCAGGCGAGTCATCAGCACCAGACGGCGCTGTCACGCTCTCCGATGCAGTGGCGAAATCGTCATCCAATTCCGGGGGCTCGAAAGAGAATGCCAGCTGGCCGCGAAGCGAGCCACCCTCATCCCGAGCTTGTATGGAAGCAAGCGTGCCGGGGGGCAGGTGGTTTGTGGGGTTTTACCCGGCAAAACTGAGCCCGTCGTCATCACCAAACTGCCTTCAACGCCAGCCGGGTAAATCCCATGGGAAGAAGGAATGACACGGGGGGCTTTCTTTCTCCTGAGAAAAGAAAGCCGCGACCGCAATGTTGCCATGGCTATGTTCTCGCACTGAGAATATAAACCATTCATAAAACGCTGTCTGCGTGTGTTCACAGCCGAGGCACACAAGACAGCTTTTATGACTGTCAGAAGTGGAGAGAAATCGACCGCACCCAGGAACTACACAGCGGCGGAAGGGTATCTTTAAAAAGACGCATCCCGGAAAAGGATGTTAAACGCTCGCTTGTTGCTGTATGTTGCTCTTTTACCAGAATCAATCTCTTTTAGAGGAAAATAAACTCTTTCAGAGAAGTCAACTCCTTTGCCCCTGGGTAAGACGAGACTCTCAGAAGAGACCCCTTGTGTCACTACAATCGACACAACGTCAAGTGAGTGACAGAAGGGGAACTGTTTTTTTGTATTGTGGGCTAATTCTATGACTGCCGTCAATTCTTTTTAAGGGTGTGGAAAAGCAACCTAAATGTATAAATGTAAATAAAAAAATTTATATCTACCATGATTAAATTAATCGCAAAGAGTGGCTATTCATTTGTTCTTCGTGATTCGAGATATTTTTGTTGGCACTCCTGGAAGTGTTATGACGCAGATGTATTTGCAGCACCGGATCTGTGCAGGTATGCCATTAAGACCAATCCATAAAAGTGCGAGTACTGTGTACAATGCGAGCATCACGTACAATTAATTTGCTGTCAAGGATGCATACCTTGTCGTCATGATTAACACAGGCTAACGATTGGGCTAAATTTTGTCATGTGACACTATATTTTTAAGTTAATGCCAATTATCTCGAAAAAAAAGTGTTTCCAAACCAGTTTTTTTGTGACATTTGATGTGATCATTTGCCTTTTCATCAGCTATTTTGGTAAACTTTTTGATGTGCTACTTTTTTGTAACAAAAAAACCCTTGGATGGAGACGTAGTTATTGTCTGCTGTCTACAGCCAACTGTAGGGCTGCCTTATAGGAGAATATGCAGCAGTTCAGTCTCATTGAGAAGAGGAGAGGAATAACGCATGGTGCGTGCCTCCATTTCTTACAGAGGTGAATTCTTCACTTCTATAGCAACTGGCCTCCATTTCCAGCATACACTGGAAGGCTTGGCTTTATGGTTATACCATTATGACTGAGAACTCCTTCAACAAATCCATCTTCAATGATCTGTTCAACATACGTCTGGATAGTTATAGTTTTTATTTTTATTTATTATTTGCTGTATTTTTAAGATTTGAGTCTGGCCCCTGAAATGCCCACAGTATGGCTTAGCATAGCTGCTGAGCTGTGTTTTATCGAAGATTTGTTCTTGGAGACATCATCTTTGCTGCATTCACAGCCTGTGATTTAAAATGGATTGAGATTCTCTCCTATCAGTAAACCACACATGCAAAAGCAGATGAAACGGCCAGTGTTAAAGTTATTCCAAGCTGCCCGTATGCCTGAGTCTCCAGTGGGCCCTTTCATGGTGTTTCAGATAGAATGAGAGCAAGCGGTGGAGGGGTTGAGGCCGCGATGGATGAGAGGAGATTCTTTTGCCATTCATCATTCAATGCTGGAGGTCATGTGCAGTTAGTCTGTGGGGTCTCTGGGATCTGTTAAACACTCTCCCTGATGGCTGGCTGTCAAGTGTGCTGAAGCCAGAGAAGGGGGAAAAACACATACCATACGATATGATTCCTTCACAGCCAATCAATCCTTTTCTTTAACTCTGGTCCACAAAATCTTGCACTCCTGTAAGCGGTAGTAGAGGGCAGGTCTCCAATGCCTCAAAGATGTTTCATTATTAAGCAAAAGCAATTCTAATGGAGATTTGTCAAGGGAGGAATCATTTGAGATATGAAATGTTATCAGTGTCATATTTCAGCAAAAGCACTGCTTTCATCATACTACACATATCTTTAAGTCCCAAATTTCAGATTATCAATGTCTGTTCTGCTTAGCAAGCCAGCCAGTGACACACTGCTGGAGACTAAACAGCATGATACAGGTTACAATTGGACCTGAGACCCATCTCATACATAAAAGTGTGGTATTTTTCTTGACAAAGGCTCAGTTTTTAAAAAGGGAGCTCAGAGTCCCTAATCTTCTTTCATCCACTCAACCGCCAAGTACATTTTCAGTTCCAATTTTAAAATCAAACCATATCCGAGCCACACAATGACAACAGCTCCATTCATGGGGGGTTATAACCAAACAGACTTTTTCAGATCCACTCTTTCATAATTAACATGCAGGCCAATGTGAGAGTTGAAAAGACAAGGGAAATGTTTGTTTGTGGTTTCATTAGCGAGGTTTTGCCTGATTTTCAGTCCGTAATCACATTTGTGAGTCTTACTGACCTTTCTAGAATTTTCTGCTTGTTTGGCTATAATCAGATCATGTATTATTCAAGTACTTTGTTATGTGCAGTCTGCTCACCACTGTTCAATTGCATAAAAAAACCTTCCTTTAGCTAGCTAGCTAGCTCTCTCTCTCTCTCTCTCTCTCTCTCTCTCTCTCTCTCTCTCTCTCTCTCTCTCTCTCTCTTTTTATTTCCTTTGATTCTTCATGAAAATCTATTGCTGTGCCATAAAAGCAATTTGTCCAAATCTAAATGTATGAGTATGTTATTACGAAACTTTGATATTATATGCTTTCAAAATAAATCAACAATATTGTACAAAGTCATTAAATGTAAACATTTGGAGCACAAACTGCTCTAGTAAGTTGTAAGATAGGAATAAGTTACCATTACATTTCTCATGTCACATTTCGCCCCAAAATCTAATTAAACAAAAAATGCATATTGAAAAATAAAAAAACAATTAACAGAAATTTTGCATGATGAAAACAAAAGCCTATTTTACGACCATTAAGATTTTTTGCACTGTGACATTATTTTAATGAAAATGAAAAATTTTCCAACATTTTGTTATGAGGAAAAATGTGAAAACAAAAATTCACATTATTTTAATAGAGTAAAAGAAAATCATACTGTTCCCTTTACAAAAAGCTTCACTATGATGCTGCGCTGCTAAGCGCTACAGGGAACAACCCTAGTTGTGACCGAGCTGAATAATGTGTGCAACACGTCAATGAACATTGACCGGAATTTATAGCCACGGCTGATGTAATCATTAGATGCACCTGCGGCCAGGCTATAAATGGATACGTCACCAGGTGTCGTCAGAAACTCTTTTTTCAGAGCGATTCTGTTTCTGTGTGTTTTACAAACCCTGTCAAAACTTTCTTTCCTCTGTTAGGAGTTAGAATTGGTTAGACAGTGCGCAGTAAATCATCAAGGAGACCCACGTTCTTGTCAGCTGTATTTCTGACACGTCGGGTTCTCCTTAGGGCCCAGGGCAAGCTCCTGTCACTCAGGTCAGTTATATCCCTGGATGCCCGTATATGGGAGCAGATTTACGGTCCAGACAGAAAATACCAACGGGGGAGTTAAGAACTCCACCCTAAGGTAGTAGTTGCCCAGAGTTCGCCAGCAAGGGTTTTTGCGTCTTACTGATGAACACGGCTTGGTTCTCAGAGCTAATCTCTTCCCTCGACGGCTCGCCTTGGGCGATTTCGAACAGGAAGGATCTTCTATCTCAGGCACAGGGCAGTATTTCATCCCTGCCCCAAACTGTGGAATCTTTCATGTTTGGCCCCTAAGGGTACCAACTGAGGGACACAGGGCTCTCTCCTGAGGTTATCGAGACCTTTTTAAATGGCGGGCTTTTTTCACTTGGAACAAGTTTGGGTGAGATCTTAGGGCAGAAGAGGACCTCTTCGCCTCTATAAATAGCGCAATGTCTCCTCTACTTCTCCCCGAGTCGCCCAGCAACCCCCGGAGGGGCTGATCGTAGTAACACATTCATAGCACAAATGCGCCTGCATGCGTTTACTTCTACTAAAGTTCTTATTACAGAACCAGCTAACTGCCAGTTTGCTTCAGTTCTGGATTTTCTATAGAAAGAACTGTCAGCGGGCACTTGCCTCACCACTGCCAGGTTCTATGTGGCCACTGCGGTTTGCCACGGCTTGGTGGGCGGGGTGCCCTCAAAGAGGCATCCTCATTATTGCCCGGGCCTACGAGGCGCGCGGTCAAGCTTCGCCAGTAGGTTTTAGGGCACACTCTACCAGAGGGCTCTCCTCCTCTAAAACCTTGGCTAGAGGTCTCCCTCTGCAGCAAGTTTGTGATGCGGCAGGTTGTCCTCTCCGCACACATTCATTAGATTTTTATAGTTTGTATGTTCTGCCACTCCGGGCTCTTATGCCCTTGAGTCGACATCTCAAGCTCATGTCTGGACAAGTTTGTGATGCGGCAGGCTGGTCCTCTCCGCTCACATTCATCAGTTTTTATGACAAGTTTGTGTTGCGATAGGGTTCTCTTCGCACACATTCATCGAACTTTATGGGTTAGATGCTTTGCTACTCCGGGCTCTTATTACCTTGAGTCGACATCTCAGCTCATGCCTGAACAAGTTTGTGATGCGGCAGGCTGGTCCTCTCCGCTCACATTCATCAGTTTTTATGACAACTTTGTGTTGCGATCGGGTTCTCTTCGCACACATTCATCGAACTTTATGGGTTAGATGCTTTGCTACTCCGGGCTCCTATTACCTTGAGTCGACATCTCAGCCCATGCCTAAACAAGTTTGTGATGCGGCAGGCTGGTCCTCTCTGCACACATTCATCAAAATGTAACGGTTTAGATGTTTATGCTACTCCGGGCTCTTATGCCCTTGAGTCGACATCTCAAGCTCATGTCTGAGACCTCTCGCGTTTTTGTGAGTACACTGCACAACCGTAGGGGTCCAGACAGCCCCAAGTGCGGCAGCGTGGGTATCCCCATAGCGCTTAGCAGCGCAGCATCATAGTGAAGCTTTTTGTAAAGGGAATGTCTCGGGTTACATGTGTAACCCTTGTTCCCTGAAAAAAGCGGAAACAGCCGAGGCTATAAATTCCAGTCAATGTTCATTGACGTGTTGCACACATTATTCAGCTCGGTCACAACTAGGGTTGTTCCCCGTAGCGCTTAGCAGCGCAGCATCTCGTTCCACTTTTTTCAGGGAAAAAGGGTTACACATGTAACCCGAGATGTTTTATTATAATTACCATTAATAATATTAAACGATAAAGGGATAAGGATAAAGTAAATTCAGTACAATAAATACTACATTGATGTATGAATAAATTACTATTACTAAATAATACTATATTAGTATTACACACAGTATTACACACACACACACACACACACAGTTGAAATTAGAAGTTTACATACACCTTAGCCAAATACATTTAAACTCAGTTTTTCACAATTCCTGACATTTAATTGTAGAAAACATTCCCTGTCTTATGTCAGTTAGGATCACTACTTTATTTTAACAATGTGAAATGTCAGAAAAGTAGTAGAAAGAATTAATTATTTCAGCTTTTATTTCTTTTATAATTTACATTTACATTCATGCATTTGGCTGACACTTTTATCAAAGTCAAAGCGACTTAAAGAGCACTTATTACAGGGACAATTCCCCCGGAGCAACCTGGACTTAAGTGCCTTGCTCAAGGACACAATGGTGGTGACTGTGGGGATCATACCAACAACATTCTGATTACCAGTTTTGTGCTTTAGCCCACTACACAACCACTACATTCCCAGTGGGACAGAAATTTACAAACAATTTGTTAGTATTTGTTAGCATTGCCTTAAATCGTTTAACTTAAATCAAACGTTTTGGGGAGCCTTCCACAAGCTTCTCACAATACTTTTCTGGAATTGTGTCCCATTCCTCCAAACAGAACTGGTGTAACTGGTGTTTGTATAGGCCTCCTTGCTCGCACATGCTTTTTAAGTTCTGCCCACACATTTTCGGATTGAGGTCAGGGCTTTTTTATGGCCACTCAAATACCTGGACTTTGTTGTCCTTAAGCCATTTTGCCATGACATTGGTGGTATGCTTGGTGTCATTGTCCATTTGGAAGACCCATTGGCGAACAAGCTTTAATTTCCTGGCTGATGTCTTGAGATGTTGCTTCAATATATCCACACAATTTTCCTTCCTCATGATGCCATCTATTTTGTGAAGTGCACCAGTCCATCCTACAGCAAAGCACTCCAAAACATGATGCTGCCACCCCCATGCTTCACTGTTGGGATGGTGTTCTTCGGCTTGCAATCCTCACCCATTTTCCTCCAAACAAAATGACAGACATTATGGCCAAACAGTTCAAATTTTATTTAATCAGACCAGAGGACATTTCTCCAAAAAGATCTTTGTCCCCATATGCACTTGCAAACTGTATTTTTTTTTTTTTATGGCAGTTTTGGAGCAGTGGCTTCTTCCTTGCTGAGCAGCCTTTCAGATGATGTCAATATAGGACTTGTTTTACTGTGGATGTAGATACTTGTCTACCTGTTTCCTCCAGCATCTTTACAAGGTACTTTGCTGTTGTTCTGAGATTGATTTGCACATTTTGCATCAAACTACCATCATCTCTAGGAGATAGAATACATATCCTTCCCAAGAGGTATGATGGATGTGTGGTCCCATGGTGTCTATACTTGCATAAAATAGTTTTAAAGATGAACGTGATGCCTTCAGGCATTTGGAAATTGCTCCCAAGGATGAACCAGACTTGTAGAAGTCCACAATTTTGTTTCTGAGGTCTTGGCTGATTTTGTTTTATTTTATTTTCTCATGATGTCAAGCAAAGAGGCATTGAGTTTGAAGGCAGGCCTTAAAACACATCCACAGGTGCACCTTCAATTGATTCCAAGTAGGCAATTAGCCTATCAGAAGCTGATTGGCTAATTGCCTAAAGGCTTTACATCATTTTCTGGAATTTTCCAAGCTGCTTAAAGGCACAGTTAATTTAGTGTATGTAAACTTCTGACCCACTGTAATTGTGATATAGTCAATTAAAAGTGTCTGTAAACAATTGTTTGAATTTTGTTATCCTAAACGACTTGCTAAAACTATAGTTTGCTAATCTGAAATCTGTGGAGTTGTTAAAAAATGTGTTTTAAAGACTTCAACCTAAGTGTGTGTGAACTGCTAACTTCAACTGTAGATAGATAGACAGGCAGGCAGGCAGGCAGACAGACAGACAGACAGACAGACAGACAGACAGAGACAGAGACACACACACACACACACACACACACACACACACACACTTTGGATAAAATTATGAGACCACTCCAACCTTGTCTTAAATCAGCATCTCAGCATGTAAGGCAGCCATTCAAGTGTATGTTGAATTCCAACCCAAGCACACCTCATTCTAAATAATGAGGTACTGATTAGGTGATCACCTGAACCAAATCTTATTTAACGACAAAAAGTATAAAAACCACTGCAGTGTTCATCACTATCCTCTTGCAATAAGACCACCTGGATGGCAAAAACAGTGCTAGTAGTAACTCAATAGTAATTGAAAAAAAAAAATAAAATACTATTGACCATGCCCAAAGAGTTGAAAATAACAGTTTTCAATGAAAAAGAAGTGTTCAATTCTGGCTTTACTGGCAGAGGGATACATTCTTAAAATTTCAAATATGGCAGTTCATGAGAACAAGGTCAAGCAGCAGACATTAGGAACAACAAAGCTACAGACCAGCAGAGGGCAAAAATTACTCACCACTGACTGGGATCACATCAATCAACAACTGTAGGATGACACCAAGTGACCTACGAAAAGAATGACAAACGGCAGCTGGGGTGAAGTGCATGGCGAGGATGGTTTGAAACTGACAGTGGGGCAGTGCTGAAGTCGTGCAAAGCTAGAAAAAAGCCCTTCATCAAAGAGCCAGGATGAGGTTTGCAAAAGATCATAAGGATTGGACCATAGAGGACTGGGGTAAGGTCATCTTCTCTGATGAGTCAAATTTTCAGCTTTGCCCAAGACCTGGTTGTCTAATGGTTGGACGGAGACCTGGAGAGGCCTACAAGCCACAGGGTCTCGCACCCACTGTAAAATTTGGTGGAGGATTGGTGATGAACTGGGGGTGCTTCAGCGAAGGATGCATAAATCAAGCCATGTACAAGGTTATCCTGGAGAAAACTTGCTACCTTCTGCTCTGACAATGTTCTCCAATTCTGAGAATTGGTTTTTCCAGAAGGACAATGGTCCATGCCACACAGCTAGGTCAATCAATGTGTGGATGGAGTACCAGATCAAGACCCTGTCATTGCCAGTCCAATCTCCAGACCTGAACCCCATTGAGAACCTTTGGAATGTGATCAAGAGAAAAATAGATGGTCACAAGCCATTAAACAAAGCCGAGCTGCTTCAATTTTTGCACCAGGAGTGGCATAAAGCCACCCAATATCAATGTGAAAGACTGGTGGAGAGCACGCAAAGACGCATGAAAGCAGTGATTGGAAATCAGGGTTATTCCTCCAAATATACATTTCTGAACTTAATTTGTTAAAACATTAGTGTTGTGCTGTTTAAAAATGAACATGAACTTGTTTCCTTTGCATCATTCGAGGTCTGAAAACATGGCCAATTTTTTTTATTTTGACTAGTCATTTTTTGCAAATAAATGCTCTAAATGACAATATTTAATTTATTTGGGAGAAATGTTGTCAGTAGATAACAGAATAAAACCAAAATATTCATTTTACTTAAACACATACCTAGTAAATCCAGAGAAACAACCATCTATGCAGCACTCCACCAAACAGGCCTGTATGACAGCCCGCCTGGAGTTTGCCAAAAGGCAAATGAAGGACTCTCAGACCATGAAAAACAAAAGATTGTACTCTTTGGCCTGAATGGCAAGTGTCATGTCTGGAGGAAACCAGGCACCACTCATCACCTGGCCAATACCATCCCTACAGTGAAGCATTGTGGTGGCAGCATCATGCTGTGAGGATGTTTTTCAGCAGCAGGAACTGGGAGACTAGTCAGGGTCGAGGGAAAGACGAATGCAGCAATTTACAGAGACAACCTTGATGAAAACCTACTCCAGAGCGCTCTGGACTTCAGACTGGGGCGAAGGTTCATCTTCCAACAGGAAAACGACCCTATGCACACAGCCAAGATAACAAAGGATTGGCTACTTGACAACTCTGTGAATGTCCCTGAGTGGCCCAGACTTGAACCCGATTGAACATCTCAGGAGAGATCTGAAAATGGCTGTGCACTGACGCTCCCCATCCAACCTGATGGAACTTAGATGTCCTTCAAAGAAGAATGGGAAAAAATAGGTGTGCCAAGCTTGTAGCATCATACTCAAAAAGTCTCCAGGCTGTAATTGGTGCCAAAGGTGCTTCAACAAAGTATTGAGCAAAGGCTGTGAATACTTATGTACATTAGATTTTTTTCATTTTTTATTTTGAATAAATTTGCAAAGATTTCAAACAAACTTCTTTCACACTGTCATTATGGGGTATTGTTTGTAGAATTTTGAGGAAAATAATTAATTTGATAAATTGCGGAATAAGGCTGTAACATAACAAAATGTGGAAAAAGTGAAGCGCTGTGAATACTTTCTGGATGCACAGCATATGTGGTCATCATTCAAATGGAGTCTTACCAATGTCTAGTTAGACAGAAGCAGAGGTCAAACACACTTGTATTTCACTTGTAGGTCCATATAGAAGAAAACTGTAAAGTGTGCACAAAACAGTGGGAAGTGGGTGAGGGCATTGGCTTTTCTTAGAAACCTTACATACAGTATACAAAGAGGTTTGCACAGCGGCATACTAACTAGGTTTTAAGGGATTAATTACAGGGTTAACAGTGTGTGAAATGCCATCTCTTCCTCTCACAGTGTGTGAAATGCCGTCTCTTCCTCTCTCTCTCTCTCTCTCTCTCTCTCTCTCTCTCTCTCTCTCTCTCTCTCTCTCTCTCACACACACACACGGGAGCTTAGAAAGACAGTCCAGGCCTACTCTGGCAAAAGCGGTGGGATACTACCCTTGCCAGGACCCTGAGGCTGCAAGAGAAATGTTCATGTTTGTGGGTTGTTTTTAACAAAATACTTAAAATTGGCAAATGAGAGCAGTACATATCCAGCAAAATTGCTGATAGATGGGGCAGAAAGTGCACAAATGTTCTATGACACTCCCGTAATGAGGTTTCATATTGGTCTGACTGCACTGAGTAGAACTACTGGCTCTTCTCTCTTTTCTATTTTAGCCCACCCTGATCGCTGTAGGCTGCCATTTATTTGGCTAGACTCTCTGGGCCTCTAGGGCTTCTCATGCACAGACAGGTGGCCCAGCTGAGCATATCACTCCAAAAGATCATCAGCCATTCAGAAACTCCATTATTTAGTTGGTTTGAACAAGAGCAAGGAGATGGATGGACTATATTTGGAGGGCAAGGAGGAATCATGTCAGAAATGCATGCTGGGAAATCAGTCTCAGTACACTATGTGTAATGCAAAAATATATTATGGAAATGTGACTTTCTACAAGACCTCTATAAGCCCAGTCACTAAGTGACATTTGGAATGAATTCATAATGCAATAATACCTATTTTACATAAAATATGCCTGACAGGTACACCAGGTGCCTCAGCTAAAATATATTGCAGGGACACTAAACCACAGGCAAAGAAACAAAAAGATTTTATTGGATCAACAGTACCTGATGATAATTTGCAAGCTACAAAAATAGAACACATTTTCTTACACACAATTCAGAAGCCTTATTAGATTAACAAAATTGCTATTCTGTAAGATTTAGAGAGGTTGAAATAATGTCCAGATGTCTGTCTAGCAAAGGTTTACTGGCCTTATTAGATTGTTTTTGCCAGATTTTTGAGAGTATCTAATACTAAACCCACCCATATTTTCTCATAGAAAATCACATTTAATTCTAAAAAAAAAATAATAATAATAATAACAGGGAGCATTTCCACCATCAGTTACTTAACTCAAAATCTACACATAAGAGCTTGTTGACCTGTGGACCTGTGCGGATATGTATCACAACTAACTACAAGTGAACTGATTCTGTTTTTGTTTTTTTTTTTGCTTCCTGAAACGTTCAACAACTAAAAAATGGAAAATGGAAATGGAAAAAGCAAAATGCAGAAGAGCTTCTCTCTTGCTAAAACTAAACTGTGAGCATTTGGAGATCCTTGCTGGTAGAGGAACAGGGGGCCAATTTTTAATCAATGCGCTGCCACAAGGGAGGTAGTACTAGCACCGGCAACACTAATTCATTTCATTTTCATCCTGACCAGAGATGCCTGAGCTGTGCACTGCTAATGAAGATAATCCCAGGATTCTCAACCGCAACAAGCCTGTATTAAAATTATAGCCACACATTTTCAATTCCAAAGAAAATTTCACAAAACAGTCACATTGAAATCAGAAAGAATATGTTAGTAAGACAAAAAATGGGGGATGAACAACACTGGCCTACAAAGGCAAAACATAGTAACAATTCCATTAATAAAAAAGAAAAAAAATGGTCTAAAAATGGTTTAAAATGTCCAGCCAAATTTGGATTATAAAATGTACACTCTCTGTGCTCTCTGAATCTGATCCAAAACCATCTGTGACAGGACAGATCGTAATCAAAGAGACCCAACTGCACTCATAACTTCGTATTGGCAAAATGTGTAGTTACTACGTTTTGCCTTTGTAGAGCCATGGGGGCCATCAGTCTTTGGAGCTTGCGTTTTTTCAACAGAGGGCATCCAGGCATTTTCCTCCAAGGTTTACAAGGTCACAATGCCATTTATCATCTCAACATTATGCAAGTGTGCAAGGCAGTATGAATGGGGAATCTGTGGACCAAGTGAAGCAGAGTGGCGATTCAGACGTCCTCCCAGCTTTCCCTCACTGCGATTAAGTGCTCACATATCTGTTCAAGCTGAAAGGCAAACATGACCCATAAAGCCAATTTCTACTTGGCTGCATTCCGTTTTCGCAAGTGTGAGGGATCCCAAACCATCCATCAATCCATAGGTCAATGTGACAACACTGTGCCATTTAGTAAGCAGCACAGAGTCTAAAAAATAGAGAAAGAAAAAGCAGCTGCGAGGAAAGTTGTTTCTTATAGTTTACAGGTGCAGTATTTCCCCCCAGAAGCCAAAGTCATATTAAAACACTGCAATAAAGTAAACACAAATTGCTATCAAGGGAAAGTTTGAAATGATCAATCTTGATCAGTTTATCTAGTTTTTCAATGGGTAGAGACTCATAAATTACATTACAAGTGTAGAATGTAGTTCTGAACAATTTGAACAAAAAAATCTAATTGTGATTATTTAAAAAAAATATTGTGATTGTGAACAGAAGAGATGCATATTTCCAGGTACAGCAGAGTCCTGCATGAATCCTGTTATGTGAACCTGCACCCACCCCGACCCGCTGTACTTAACAGAACACCAGATCCGTTATCTAACAGTAGCACTAATTTAATACCGTACCCGACCCATTTAACATAAAGACCATGAACCAAACCGCACCTGCATTAAAATAAAACTACTATATTAGGTAAACAAAAAAAAAATATTTGAGATGAGTTGAGAAAATTCTGAGTCAGAGTTGAGAAAATTTAAGAAAAATAGACACATAGCCTAATGTCATGGTGGCAATTAACAGAAAAAAGATGCGAAATATGAACATTATTTGACATTTAAAAAATTAGCCTTGGTCATGGGCGCAAGCAGAATTTCTTTTTTTCTTTTTTTTTGCAAAAACAACAAAGCATTCAATTCTGGTGATTTTCAGAGAAGCATTTTTTATTTTATTTTATTGGATTTTCTTGAGTATGAGTAGCATTCATGTCACTATCGGCTAAAACATTTTTTCCAGTAAACGTTCAGAACAAACGCATTCTTGTGCTAAAAAAGCAAAACGCACCACAACGAACAGAGCAGAGCACAGGTGTCTCGAGACACGTTTTTATCAGTTGAAAAAGTTCTTTTTAACTTGACACAGCATCTAAAAACGCAGCGCTCCCAAGAGAGATGCTAAAAACACTGTGAAACACTGAGCGGTTGCAAAAACTTGTTCGTTTTGAACAGTCCCTTGTTCACATGACACAGCACTAGCTGAAGTTTCTCAAAGTTTCCACTTTATCCAGCGCACTGTCTTCTCTGTGTTTGTAAATATCCCAATACTGTTCTTCTGTTTGAAAAACCGCTCCAAATAATTCAGTGAGTGTGCACTCCGAATGAATTTCACTGAATCACGAATCGATTCAGACCATTTTGCAAGCCTGTTTGGCCATTTCACTGAAAAGAACAGACTCAAAATAATTGTTCATTCGCCAACAGAAATCCAGGACACTTCATGATTGATGAAATATTCTGAGAGTAAATGTTTCTCAAAACGGATGCACTAGGTCAGGGCTCCAGACTAAAAAAGACTATATAGGAGCCAAACAGCTGTTCTTAGTTGACAAATTACAGAATTGCATGATTTAGATATTTGTTCAGCAGCAAGATCGAGTCAAAGAAAAGAAACACAGCTGATAACTGATAGTTTTAAAAATCTATATATAAAACATACAGTTGAGTGCAAAGCTGCATCCCCTTTTTGTCACAAAATTGTACACACCCCTTTCAGAAATGTTACAAAATATAAAAGATAAAAGATCATATTTTGTACTTAGCACTACTACACTTCAGAAGCTTCATTGCAAATATTTGCATATATCCATGATAAAATAAGACAAGACAAAATAATAACTATATAAACAAAACATCCTGTTCAAAAGTTTACATCCGTTTGGTTCTTAATATAGTGTGTTATATTCTTGAGCATCATTGAATGTTTGCACATTTTGTAATAGCTTTGTTTGAGTACCTCAGTTGTCCTAAGTGTCAAAAGCTGGATCTCAACATAATCTAACCACTGTTTTGAAGAACACAAATGTGTAGAAGATGCTGGGAAATCAAGATTGTGCAGAACATGGAGGACTTTTCTAAAAAACAGTGGACAGCTTCACTGCTCAGGATAAAGCAGGGACTTGTGTAAGACTATCACAGAAGATTCACACAGTCATTAATGCTCAAGGAAGCAACACACCATATTAATAACCAAGGAGATGTAAACATTTGAACAAGATCATTTGTGTAAATTCAGTCATTATTTTGACTTGTGGAATTTATGTAAATACCTGTAATGTCAAATAGCTTTATCGGGCTTAACTAAATAAAAAAAAATGCACTGACGGCTGATTCACTTTATGATTCACTGAGAAAATGACTTTTATTTAAACTGTTAACTTGGGCTCCTGAGTTCAAACCTGATTCGTGTATCCTTTCGGCTGATTCATTAAAAAGATCTGGTTCAAAAATATATTTGTTTTTGCAAATTGGACACCATGGCTCTGTTTGTTGTTGCGTGCAGTAAGCTTATCTCAACAAAAAGGGTGAAAAGCCAGAAGACAAACTAGTGTGCCCTTTATTGAATTACACCTTTAACTCACAAGATAAAATCTCACAAAATTGCATAAAAACTCACACAAATGTGAAATGATCTGTCAATCTCTAACAAAAAAAACTGTATAATAAAAAAAAAATAATAATAATAATAATAATAATAATAATAAATAAAGCTCCAAGCAGCAATTCCAGGGTCAAGCACACCAATGGCAAAAAAAGTGACTGATGAAAATCATTGCTTGAATGCTATATTTAAAGTGGTTTAAAATCTATGAACAGAATTACTTATTATGTAATAAAACTGCATTTAACATAGGCCATGTCAAAGGATGGTTATAATGGCACATATAAAGTTTCATGTCGATTCACCAAAGTGTTTAAAAGCCTCAGATTCTTTTTAGCATCTTGGCATAAAATTTGTTGTTGTGTTATAGAGAACGTTTTGGTCTATAAAAAGATTTAGATAGCTTTTTGCCAGCATAGTGTAATGATGACGTGGCCTAGGGCTACGTCGCAAAAATAGGTTTTGTTGCAAAACTTAAATATTTCATGAACGATTTGACTGACACCAATTGTTCTTGAGGAAAGGTTATTCAGAAAGAGGAGGTCTATCATATGATATGAATAAATGGTTTCTTTGTGAAAGATAGCCGCATATACATAGATTTGCACGCATTTAAAACACAATAGTGCCTCCCAGAGGTCAATTTCTTTTTTATTTTGCACAGACCTCTCAGGCCAAGAGACAATTAGGCCTACCATGTTTTTTTTAACCTTGTCAAATAGCTGCTAAAAGCTAATTGGTCGAAGACGGCCATGTTTTTCAAGATATGCGACTCAGATGTTCTCATAAATATTGATGGGACCTTTGACAAAGATACTGCATGCAAAATTTTAAGTCGATCAGATCAACAGTTCCATAGTTAGAGCCATTTTTTGTTTTTTAATCATAATAGCACCACCAAGAGGCAGAGGCATGCAATATTTTGTGTATCCTCAGAATGACCCATGCATAAGTGTACCAAATTTGGTGATAATATCTCAATTCATTCCAAGGTTATAACCATTTTAGTAAAAGTGGCTACACCCTCTACATATGTTTTGGCATACCGTTTGACGATAAATGAAAAGTAAAAAAATCCTTTGATAACTTTTCATATTGGGACTAGCAGGAAAATTTAAGTTTCTGTAAGGAGTAGGCAATGTCTTTTACTGCACAGAAAGGCTCTCATCCACTAAGTAAGTAACGAGGCTACTTTAGATTTGGGCAGTAGCTTTTAGCGGCTAATCATATTTGGAATTACACAAATGTGCAATTAGTGAATCAAGTGCACTATAAATTTCATGTACTCAGCTCATTAATGCATGCTATGAGTATGTTTAAATATGGTATGTAGAAGAGAGTTGAACACATACTTTAAGTGCAGCGAGACTATTTAGTTATTTAGTTAAATCGCAGCCTGTGCAGTTAAAAAACATCGCAGTATGTCATATCGTGATTTTGAATTTTTTTTTCAATGAATCATTCAGCCCTAGTGGAATGAGGTTTTTCCATTTTTTATTTTTTTACTTTTTTTTTTTTTGTATGACTGTATGATCAAAATAAAGGAATGAAGTCTGTCAAACACTATATTAATTTACGATCAAAGATATTAAAACTTTTAGTGGGCAAATTAATTTAAATAAAAATTAAAGGTCCTGAAGACAGATACGGTGACAAAGATGCTTCAAAATTAGATGCAAAGCAGCATGACTTATTAAAAAAGCCATATATCTGAGCTTATTAAATCTATCCTAAGCTGGGGATTCAGAGAGTAAAATAATGAAGAATTTAGAAAGTGATGCGTGCGTACCTGATCTGTGCCACCAGGGGAGCACCAATCTGCGGCATATTAGAAGAGCTGTATTAATCCTAGCCTGTCTCAAAGCTAGCTTCAAATCAGGAGGAGTCCTTGGTGACTCCCTCCGTTTATTTTTTCCCCTTCTTGTCAATGCATATCTTTTTTAATTTCATCTGAGAGGCATCCATGGTTGTCACTGATTTGGTGAGAAACTCCTCTGGCAGTGCGGCACAGTTCCTCTCCAGGCACTGTGAGCGGTTTTAATAAGAGTACTCTGTATAAGCACCATGGGGCTCTCCACCTTCCACAAAGCAGCCATGGCAACACTCTCTCCGAGCCCAAATGTGCTTTTAATTGAGTGACATCTGGGTGATTCTCACGAAATCCAGATTTAGAAGTTGTCCAGCATCAGAATTTTTAAAATGCCCTTAAAGCCAATTTTCTTTTTGCACATATAAGATTAAGGTCTGAACTTACTATAACCATTATTTTTAGAAGATTTAAAAATATATTTCCTATGTAATTATTTACATTTTTAGATGAAGTCCATAAAAAAATTATCATTACCACAACATGACATTACATTAAATATATGGTTAAAAATGTGTATTTTTGGCTAATGTTAAAGTAGACTCTTATTACTCGTGCTCAAAGCTATGTAAAACTCTGGAGAGATTACTTTTTCATATTTATTAGTTTTTGTAATTTCCTTATTTTCTCTCATTACCGAAACATACGTGATGATTTACAATTTCTTTTATTTAATTGTTTTACTAAAAGATAACATACACATTTGTTATGTAGCAGACCTTAAATAAGTAGTGTTGTATAATATGTATATACATTTTAAAACAAAATATGATTATCTAATTATTACTTAATTTGTAAAAAGATACATGTTACGGTAATGAAAATGCCATTTCGGTAATGAGGATCAATGTTTCGGAAATGAGAGTTAGCTCACACATTCACTGTTGACAAAGGGGTTTGATGCCTAACCTTATTTTACATATTTAAAACGCATACAATTTTTAAAAGAATATTTATTTCATAAACAGAGTTTCATTTTCTCATTTTTCGTAATCATCACAGTACCATGCCTTGTGTTAACAAGTGTTGTGTATATAAGTTACAATGTTATGCTCATAAAGAATCATGCCATGTAGCCTACACTGTAGTACTAACAAATATACAACCATTAGTATAAATATTATAATTTGTATTATATATATTGTATTATATAATTTTTCTCTCATGCTGTCTACTTGTGAGGTCCTGAGTAGTCTTAATTTTACCATTTTCTTTACGTTTCCGATACCTGGAAAAGGAAAAATGAATGAAAGGTGAAATGCAGTAAGCACGGACATAAATACAAACTTTGGACTATGATAAAAATTGTTTAATTGTGTATGTGTGTGAAAGAGAGTGTGTGTATGTAAAATGTAGTGTATACTGTACAATTATGTCAGCCTTCACGTTTGCATGTCAGCATCAGTGTGTATGTACATGAGTGTGTGTGTGTGTGGGTGTGTGTGTGTGTGTGTGGGTGTGTGTGTGTACGCACACACATGGGCATGTCTGTATGTGATGTGTGTGAAAGAGAGTGTGTGTGTATACAATATATAGGCCTACTGCACAATTATGTCAGCCTTCACGTTTTCGAGTGTGTGTGTGTGTGTGTACTTATGTTTCTGTGCGTGTGTCTATGTGGGAGTGAGTGCAAGTGTTGGTCAAACCAATGAATCCAAGTTATATTTTTCTAGAGATGCACCGATTGACCGGCCAGGGACCCTAATTAGCCGATTTTCCACATGCTCGGCCGGATCGGTGACCGGCCGGTCAGCCTCACGTCTTTACAATTCCAACCCGGTCCGTTTTGGATAACGTCACAGCCGCACGTAAAAATTTAATTGGCCTGGAAGATCTTCACTGTGAGTGAAGAATACATAAAGTTCGCAATTTGTAATAATTTTAAGGCCAAAGTAACCCGTGGGGGAACCGCCACAATAACTTTCGGAACAACAAACCTAATTAGACATTTAAAACACCATCACCCAGCTGAAAATGGCCATTTAAAAAAAAAAGTGAAAGCGGCTAAAGCTAGCCAGAGCTCAGAGCCAGTCACAAGTCAGCAGCCTCTCTTATCATTCCTTGGTATGAGCAACAAAAAGACCAAAGCAATTACGAGGAAAATTATGGAATTCATGGCCCTGGATGACCAGCTGTTCTCCATAGTTGAGGACAGAGGGATCAAAAATCTGATACATTTCCTCGATACAGAGTTGGAGGTTATTTTCCGACGTCGTGTTGCCCGAGTTGTTTAATCTCGTGTCATGTCACACACGCAGCCTGTTATCTGTCAACATTTGGGTACACAAATCCGGGAGAGGGGAAGTGGGGTGCTGGATGGCAGTGGCAGGCTAAATAGCCTACTATACAAATTGTGCCGTTGTGATTTAAAGTAACGTAATTTTCCCACCGTGTCCGATATTAAAATCAGTGCGACACACATTGCAAAAGGCGTGGGCATTGTCGATATGGCTTCGGGAAATGAAATAAAATTTCTTCTTCTCCTCCCATCTACCAGTGATGCTTGATTTAACATCCCGCGTCTACTGCCTGCGCAGATATCAACAGCGCAAATGGGTTGTAGGTTGCCAGGTTGAGGTCATAAACCTAAATAATTGTTTTGTTAGATGAGTAATAAAGAGAAAAAGGTCCATTTATAAAAATAGTGGAAAATGACATCTGTTATATAAAGCAACTCATTTGCAGTTAATTGTTATTTCTACCTCTTTCCAGTCACAGAGCACTTTATTTTGAGAGTTGTTTAAGTGAGAGAAGATCCTGTAACTTAGTGCAGTTTGGGGGAAATTGTAATGTTTAATCATTTATTTTATTATGAAAATAAAATTTTGCATTGAAGAAAGGTAGATTTTGTTTGTACATGCGGTCAATAATAGTTCTTAGAAAGAAAATTGGAAAAAATCGGTATCGGCAGGTCACACTTCCAAAAAATCGGAATCGGCCAAGAAAATTGCAATCGGTGCATCTCTAATTTTTTCCCTATTATCACCCTGTCCCCTGAATGAATCCAAGTTATATTTTTTCCCTATTATCACCCTGTCTCCTGACCTCTCTCTCTCCTTTCTTCTGTACTCCTCAAGTAACACTGCATTGCTGTATATTTTTCCCTATACTTTGCCAGCCTGTCTTATGCTGATGCCCTTTTCTTTTCAACTGATGCTTGCCTGTAACAAAATACACAATACTGCCCTACAAAGCAAAAAGGCAGTAACTACGCAGAGTGCAGAACTGAGAAAAATGACTTTAAAGTTATCCTGTCATCCAGCCTAAGTAGTTGTAGGTAGATTATTGGACATGTGGCTGTTTTGTTACTTTATATTAGCTTATTCTTTGTACATATCAAGCCTCATATTTAATTTGATATTTTACCACTATTTTGCAGTTACTGTATTCTTGCTTTGTATTACTTACCAAAAACGTGGCACCATACCAAGGAAAAAGGGCAGTAACTACAGATTCTCCAAAAACTATTTTGCCATAACTTGGGCTCTGGGTGTGTTAGATACACTGTATTTGAAATAATTGGAACCATTTGTTTTCCTGAACATGGATATACCAAACCCAAACTAATTTGACCATTTTAGGTCAATATTTTCCACCCGGAAGCTGTTCTGATGCTGAAACGGCTGCTTAAAGTCTCACATTGCTAAGCTGTATCAAGGCCCAAATTGGGACAATTTATTTTGAATAGGACCACATGCTTTTCTAGTTATTGAATATTTTTCCACCGCTGGTTGGATTATAACTTTGTGACATGAACAACAAAATGATGACGTGGCATCGGCGATGATGTGAAGTTACAGAGGATAAAGTTACAGCTAGGAGCAGGGAGGATCAGGGGCAGGTAAGCAAAGCTATTCAAAACATTGCCTGTCAATTAGCATAATGCTATCTGAATGGACCTCTAAGAGGAAGTCCCGCCCTGGTGGCTGACAGGTGTTTATATTGTGATAGCCTAGCCTCTAAATGTTTAATTTGTCACTGTTACTTACCATTCTCCGGGTATTTTCTTTTCAATGCCAGTTCGACCATCTTCTTTCCCCAGCTTTGTGCCATCTCAAACAAAATTTGTGTGAAGTTAGAAGGGTGAAATCGCAAATGTTAAAACCGTCCCGTGAGGATGCCACAAAGTCAGCTGTGTGTGTTCACCATGGAAACAGTACCTTCACTGCGCAGCAACACGGTTATTTTTTGTTAGGTAAAACATAACAAGAATACAGTAGTGGATGTTACTGTACTCATGCTTTGTTTCACTAGGGCTTTTTGCAGTTACTGTACAAACGACTACCATTTTTCTCCAAAACGACACACATTTGAGATAAGATGTTTTGTCACATAACAAAGGATGCCTTGAATGTCATGAAAATGATAATAACTCATTTTTGACCAAAAATGCAGTTACTGCCTTTTTGTTTTGTAGGGCAGAATAGTCATCTTGAATGTAACATTTCTAGTGAATTTAAAATTTATAGTAGGTGGCCTATACTGCATTCATACTGCTTTTTGTGGAAGCACTTCATAAAAATGAAAAATTAGTGACCCCTGCTGGGGGGGTTGTAATAGCTATTTTGTTTACGCAATCTGTTCAAGAAGTGTTTAAGGCAAATATCAAGTTATATTGAAATGAGCAAGAGTTATAGTGCACGTCCCTCCTTCAGAAGTCTGTTTCTCATTACCGAAACATTGAATATCTCCACCGCAACAGGCCTTCAATTGTTGCAGTGAATGATAATGGTGTTGCGGAGGATGAGCGACCTTAAACATTCTTGCTAACAGTGGAAGCTAAATGAGGGTTAGCTAAACTTTCCCTCTCTTTTTATATTTAGACCATAACGGGGTATATAGTAATCAAAAAATTTAAATGGCAACATTTTTTAAAACTTCACAAACTCATGTTTCAGTAATGAGAACTAAAAAGTTGTGTAGGTACTATGACAAACAAAATTTTAACTTTTATTTGGAGAGAAAAAATAAGAACTGCTTACCTGGTAGCCATCTTGAGTGTCACAGTCAATTACGTCCCTTCCAACTAAATTTCTTGAAAATGTTAGTTCCTTGAGGACTTAAACAATGATTGAAAATTGTTGCGGAGAATGAGAAAATTGGTCTTGGACACATTTATATTCCTTATTATTGTCACTACATTTAACATTGATTACCAAATACCACATGTTTCTTTACTGTAAATGTTTATAGTATAACATGCACTGAAGCTTTTTATTTTTTATATTTTTTAATTATAAATATTTCCATCTCAAAGAACACAAATCCAGTCATGGACGCGTTGCGGTAATGAACAATTTCCCCTTAAATGTGGAAAAAACAACAAAATTGGTTTTTATGATGTCATTTGAAATCATGTGCAAATTAGTACATGAAGAGATGTTTATAACTGTATCCTTCTTATTTTGATAGCATTTACTTTTATCATCAAAATGTTTCATGACACCTCATATGTCTAATTTCGCGAGAATCACCCATCTAATCAAGCCTTGAAATACAACACCGAATCTAACACAGCGGGCCAGCCATGGAAAAGGGCCTGCAAGCCAACCAGTGCTAGGAATGGCGTTCAAAATGTGAAAAGCTACACGGTTCAAAGTGGTTTAGTTGCTGATGGTGAAGGGCCCCAAAAGACTTACGGTTCTAATGTTCCTCGCATGTGATGGTTTGAAGCTTCGTGACATGCTACTGTGCATCTACACACTGATTCTAAAGAGTGTATGCTCTTGAACAAAAGACAGGCACTTTGATGTGCAGATATTACAGAAGCTCCCACAAGAAAAATCTTCATACACAATTCATGACAGAAGTGTCTTTGCTGGAAATAAATACTTCATTCGTGGTTGCTTTTGCTAATATAAACAAGTCTCATCATCATTTGCTGACAGTATTGCTCCAAATGATACTGCGTTTGAACGAATTCCTGTTCTTTCATAATATTTTCAGAATTCTAAGATTTTTTCTTTTCTCAACCGTTTATAAAGTATGTTCTCTAGAAGGGCACGTAGTTCCCTGATATAGTACACCTGGTAATGTGGCCACTGTCCTTTGACCCGTATGACATACTAACAAGAACCACAGAAATTACAGTACACTTGGGTGAGGATAATCAATTACAATTTACCCATAAGGAACCACTTAATTTAAAAAAATATATAAAATTATAAATAAAAATGGAACTACGTCTTTGGTAAAAGAACTGTTCAGCTCACAATTCTCTGATGTTTTAATTCATCATATTGAACCGGACAGCTCCTCAGCTCCTGTGGCCTTATGGGAAAGTAAAACGCCCTGCAAAGGCAAAGCGCAAATTTTGTCATTAAGTTACGTCAAGTTTAGTTATGATGAAAATCGTGTCTTTTAGTCTATCATCAGTCCTATGACAGATGGGTTTGACTAAACGATACTCAAATTCAGAGAAAATGGAGTGAGACTATATTATAATTCATATTTGATGGGGCAATCATAAAAAGTTTAGCAAAGATTCTCTGTGTTGCCATAGTTACTGCATTTTGGATTTGTAGGGTAGTAAAATGTCAATTCTTTGTTTGACTAAAATACCATAAATAGTAGTAATTCGGACACCTTACTCATTCGATATACGCATTGTTGCATACTATATAGCATTATGCATATTTGGACACATGGAATGAATCAAAACATCATCTAATCAGACATCCAGTATCCTGTTTGGGCAGCAGTGAAGTACTGGGAAGGGAGTCATTCAGCTTATCTGGCCCTGAGGCATGACCACAGGGTAACATACCCCCCCCCCCCACTCCCTGCCACTCTAACTCAGTCTCCTCTTTCTGTGCTTATTTGTATTCCGATTCTCTGCGGACCATCACATAATCTATGCTCCCATCCTCTGCTCCCTTTCTCTGTCTTCCATTTCTTGCACACTCATGTTGCGTTGGACCCTTCTCTCAAATATATTCAGGGGATGTTCCCCCCGAGCGCAAAACAAAGTGGACGACCTTTGTGAGCAAGTGTCATCTGCACAGCAGAAATAAATTAGGTTTTAAAAGCCGCTCTACACACGCAAACTTCACGCACAGATATGGGGCAGATTGGATCTTATATAGGGCATTCTTTTTATTACAGCCTCTAGTTTTGCTGCAACTTGTGTCTGATCTGAGGGCTCCAGAGCAGGAGCTCACTGGTGCCATCTTACAAGGAGATGGCCACAAGATGTGCTCGTATTCAGAGCTTCAGCAAAGACGAATGAAACTAAGCTTTAAGCCACTTATTAAATGAAAAGTTCCTTTAATGAAACCCAAAAGGTTCTGATCTTTTCTTCTTCATACAATAAAAATGAATGGGGCAGATGTTATAAAGTGCAACAGGAAATAAAAATCCCATAATTTTTACATAGACAAATTGATTTTCAACGATAACTTTGAGACAGACATACCTTGAGCTCCAAGGTTGTTCATCGATGTTACATCCTTCCATTGAAGCCATCAGTCTGCGTTTATTCAATTTCATTGTTTCAAAATCATGAATTAATGGTAAACAACTACAATACCCATGGTCCAGCAGAGAAAGCTTCACCAATCAGAGAGCTGCGGTCAACTAAGTCCGCAAAACGTGCCTCAGAGTGATCGCGTGCTCCCATGATGCACTGTGAATGACATCGGTGTCTCTTCACTTAAAATAATTATCTATCAAAAACATCAAATTTATTGTTTCTATACTTACAATCAACAACCTAAAATTATGTTTTATCTACTTGCTTTGTTTTTTTAATCAATAACATAATTTGCAATGCTTTCTGGGATGGTAGTCTGTGCCCTCGTGAAAGAGCAGTCTTGAACCTTTGTCTTTTTATACGATTTTCAAAATGTTTTGCTTCAAATCAAAGTTTGTATTGTTGTAATTCTTGGTTCATGGTTTCAAACTCTATTATAAAGGATTTTTTGAAAAGTCAATGGGGAAAATGAATGGGCAAAATACTTTCGGAACTGGCATGGCTGAAAATGTGGATGGGCACTGTTGTGCTCTATAGAGCTCCAAAAAATGACCAAAACAACCATAAAAATACTCCATGCGCTTGTCTATATTCTAAGTCTTCTAAAGCAATGCAATAATTTTGTGTGACAAACATTTCTAGGAATAAAATTTAAGTTGTTAACTAATAATCATTAATAATCTTCCAAAATTTGCAACATGTAGACACATGACGACCATTAGTGTTTGGCATCATTGATATCAAACCTGGCATGAGGTCTCTTTGCATGCCATATTTAAATATATTTGTGAATGTGATTGGAGGCCCTCAGCGGCAAAGGTTTTCTATGTGGGTCAACTTATTAATGCTGAATGTAGTGGTACTACAAAAAAAGCTGGAGATCCAGAATGAAAAAGACAATTGGTGACATCATTGGAATCCTGACATATTATGATAGAAAAATTGCCTGTCTGCAGAGAGCGACCTTGTGCCCTATGTCTCTACACTTCCTTTCCCAGAACAGCTGCTGACAAGCAGTGTAGACAGCACTCAGTATTCAGCCAAACACATGAGGGTCAAAAAGAGAAATCCCATCAACACAGGCCTGTTTCCTTGCACAGCATGTGTGTGTGACAGTTCAGCTTACTGTGAAGGTGACGTTTCAAACATCCGGGAGAGAGTGGCTCTGATAAGGCAGACCAGGGATATGCCTGACCCTGGTCACACTTCACACATCGGCTGCAGAAACGGGCAGCAGCCACAACATGCAAGAAGACCCAGCTTATCAAGACAGACAGGGATAGAGGGACAAGTTCAGGGTCAGCTTGATGGGCACTTGTTAGTGCACACTGGAGGGCATCTGTCGACACACTCAGAGCCTGAGTCCACTCACTGCTTTACAGTACGGGGGAGGAGGAGGTGATGCTTTCAGCTTGCTTTTGAAGAGGACAGAAAAGATAAAAAACTGAAATGAATAAAGCAAGCGTGACAGTCCTTATAGTGTTGCCGTGCACGTCCCTGTCTGTTATCTATTACAGTACGGAGACAAGAGGTGACGTTTTCTTTGCTTAAACAAGCAAAACTATGGCGCAGGGTGGCAACCTTCAAACTGGCCTCTCTCTCAGGCTGCCAACTTGCCTCATGTCTAAACTAGGCCCTCACACACTCTCTGGCTGTGCACATGCAAACGCACACACAAACATACCTCGAGACCTCAGGGTTTGTCTGGAGGGAGTTACATACATCAAATTTTAATTACAAACCTACTACAAGATAACCAGAACATGCTGGAGTTGTTGATATGAGCCATGTAAAAGTGTAATTACTGGCTGCTGATTGTGCTCAAGCAGCTATAAATGAATTATCCAGCCTTCTATTTACGTCAACTTATAGATTTAGGCAGTGCCTGTTGTGGTAGACTGGGGAGTTAGAGAGAGAGAGAATTTACACATCTCCCAGAAGCACACATTACTCTTACGCTCTCTCTATTTCTCTCCATCTCTCTCTCTTTCTTACACACACACACACACACACACACACACACACACACACACACACACACACACACACACACAAACACAAACTCACATATTGAGAGATCAAAGAAACACACAAGAGGAAAAACTACAGAAGAGGAAGGACATAAAATATAATCATTAGGAAAGTATACAGTAACGTGTCATAAAAAGAACAAAACTAATCAAAAAGATGAAATATAATTGAAAGCAATTGAGTTACAGAAAAGAAAATGGGATTGAAACAATATTGGTACACAGGGACTGATGGTCATGTATATAAAAACCTATCACATCTGATTAGTAAAGAGTTGAATGGAAGAATGATGAAAGAAAAAGAAACATGAATTAAAATAAATATGATATGGTTACCAAGAGTATGCAGGAGGTCAGAGTCAGTGGTCAAGGTCAACATAAACGGTAAAACCGGAAAATATGGCAGCAGCATTGATGTGTCTGTGGAAATAAATATAATTGCAAATCAGTGACTGAATAATAAAATAAAAAAACAACAACAAAAACACTCATAGTAATTACACATGACCAAGCAGGCAAGAGCCCACTTTAGAAAACTAAAACAGTGAAATAAACCATACAAAATGCTTTTTGTGTTTACCACAGGATCAAGTGCACTAAAGTTTACCATGCATTCTGTTTTTCTTCCTCAGAATAGTCAGTGAGAGGCTCAGGTAGGATGATAAACTCCTCTGTCATATTTTTTTTTCTTACTTGGCTTTGCTTTTAATAAACTAAGACTGCCTGTAGAGAGAGTGTATGCAAGTGAAGTATTAAAAAAATTAGACAGCATCTTTTCATCATCCTAAACTGGAGGGGTGAGTCATAACTGTACTTTGTATACACTTTTGTATATTTGAAACCACTCTAGTTGGTTAGATTAATCAAATGGCATACGAGGTCTGTTCTTTTAAGAAACACACACACACACACACACACACACACACACACACACACACACACACGCATATGTTGGTGCAGCTATCATTATGAGGACTCTCCATAGACATAATTATATTTATACTGTACGAACTATAGATTTTATCCCCTAACCCCATCCCTAAACCTAACGCCCACAAAAAACGTTCTGCATTTTTACATTTTCAATAAAACATTGTTTAGTATGTTTTTAAGCGATTTGAATATGGGAACACTAGAAATGTCCTCATAAATCACATTTATAGCATAATACCCTTGTAATTACCAGTTTGTCCTCATAAACCACTTAAACCCACACACACACACACACACACACACACACAAATTAGTACAAATGGACCACTAAGATATTTAAATGGCGACTTTTATACCAACAGTGATTAACAGATCATACAATGCACAACCTTTTTAAGGGTAGTATAGTGGTGCCTATCGATACATAAAAGACGGTATATGTCTCCTACTGACAGAGCTAATGCATAAAGAGGTAATATGTGGCTTTCCAGAACAGTATGTAGATATGTGGATCCAGAACAAGATAGTGGGAGACTGTCAGTGAAGCACCTTACTGTATATGGGCAGAGTGGTTTTAGCATGTTGCTTAGTGGTTACAAAGTTATTCTGACTGGTTGCTAGGTGGTTGGTTACCCACAAGTCAAAAGAGCCCAGCCCCAAGTTTCAATATTTTGGTCCCAAGAAATGACCCAGGTCCCTCATTCTATTTAAATCTAAGTGATTATCTTATCATCTATTATGAGAAATCACTTCAATCACCTCAATAAGCTACACATTTTTAGGTATCATCCATGTACATAGTACAAATTGTGTAAGATGAGTTGCTGAAATGTAATTCTTCAGGGCAATATTGAAATTCCTAACCCTAATTATGAGCAATAGTAAAAATAATGTTTACCTTTGCAAGTAAAGCTATAAGGATCATCCCCTGCAATTGATAATGTTTCTGAAAGAGCTGTTTTGAAGACCATGTTACACAATGTTAAGAAGAGCACCACCTCTATCAAATTTATATTGACATGGGGAAAAAAATCCTTTTCCATCATGTCTTGTTTTCATTCTATCTTTGTTGTGATCCAATCCTGATTTAATTATCAAACCCAGATCAATTGAAGTCACACAAAAGTGACTTTGAAGAATCTAAATTCATTTAAATTTCAGATATAACATTTTACATAAAGTGTAAGACTAGAAACTCCATATTGAGGTCTTAACACTGCCGAGATCAATTCAATCAGATTATAACAGCATGAAAGCCAAACAAGAGAGGTAAACAAGTACTTCAGCAGACTTTAATCTGTGCTGAGTGTGCATAAGAGGTGATCAGCATGAATTTCAGTGTTACATGACACGCACTATGTAAAAAGAAGCAAAGCATTAAAGCTCAGTCATCATTAAAGCATTTCAGAAGGCCTGGATGTCTTTTGAGAACACTCTTCAGATTCTATAAAGATGTTCTCTATCAGAGGATTTAGCTTTATCCAGCACTGGTCAACCGAATCACAGACCTTTACACTCAATAGGACTTTTACACTTGAAATTGTTAATCCCAGGTCATTCTTAACCCTGGGTAAATAAAAACCTTGTTTCTCTTTTTTATGTATCCCACTGTTCATACTTTACCCTGAGTTAATAATTAAGCTCGTGACAGACACGCAAACTATCAATGGAGCGGATCATCCGTGGAAATGTTGTGAAACAAATCAGCTCTGTTTGTCTATCGTCTTCTGAAACAATACATGAAACCCACAAAATGAGTACTGTCTCTTCTTCACACCACTTGTTGCATATGCCATCACTGTCCCCCCAAGTCAAAAGAGCCCAGCCCCAAGTTTCAATATTTTGGTCCCAAGAAATGACCCAGGTCCCTCATTCTATTTAAATCTAAGTGATTTTTATTTTTTGTACCTATCTTATAATCTATGAGAAATCACTTCATTTACCTCAATAAGCTGCACAATTTGAGGTATCATCCATGTACATAGTACACATTGTGTAAGATGAGTTGCTGAAATGTAATTCTTCAGGGGTTTATTGAAATTCCTAACCCTAATTATGAACAATAGTAAAAAATAATGTTTACCTTTGCAAGTAAAGCTATAAGGATCATCCCCTGTAATTGATTTTCTGAATGAGCTGTTTTGAAGACCATGTTACACAATGTTAAGAAGAACACCACCTCTATCAAATTTATACTGTTTTCAAAACCCACACAAAAGGAGTACTGTCTCTTCTTAATACCACTTGTTGCGTATGTCATCACTGTTTGACATTTTACCAGTTTCCATCAGACGTTGAACGTCAAGAGGACTAAAAGTTTGTGCAACTGTACAAAGCGCATGAATGATTGGTTGTATGATTGGTTGTGTGTTGCTAATCAACTTTCTGAAACATACAAAAACTGCATTGTTTCACACTGTATACAGTATGCAATGTGAGGTTAACCCCCAAATCTGGTACTAACTCTGCTCCAGAGTTAAAAGCAATGCAAACCCTCTTTCAAAATCACAAGTGTGAAATGTGGCTTTACACTGGGGTAAAAGCGGGGTTTAAAAAGAAGATAACCCAGGGTAAAGCATAGTGTGAAAAGCCCTTATCTCCTCTTTCACTGATGGAAAGAAAATACAATGCTACATTAGGGTCAGGTTCATACTGCTATGTCATTGCTTCAATGGTCAAAGACTATAGACAGCTGAATTGTGATCTGGCCCAAAAAAATCTTGAGCACACGAGAGGGTATGAGTCTGCAGCAGAGTCAAAGCAATTCCAGATCCATTAAACATGAGCTAATCATCAAAGACAAATTACACGTCAGTGGGATATGCAAATTCCAAATGAGATGCAAGTCATCAAAAGATGTGCACAATTATATTTGGTAGCTTCAAATGGAAGGAGTCTACTTTCAAACCAAGTTTCCAGACAATGGCATAAGCCTCCCTGATTGTATTAATGGGCTTCCTGCAATGTTTAGTTGCACATCAGCCATAACACGCACCTTCATTTGCAATCTATATCTTTTGTGATGGATTATTCTCCAATCAGATGAAATGCAGTTAGTTTAAAATGGAGAAGCATGCAGCCACAATTACCCATTCTATAGGGAGTCACTAAAGAGCTGATCGATACACGTAGTATAGCAGGTTCAATTCCTTTCCTTTGCCCAAAATATTTATTCAGAGGATGTTCCGCAGGGATCAAAACTATTATATTCAAACAAAGTGTGGCCACGAATAGTGTCTTTAGTGTGTGTGAGCGTGTATTTATCACTTTGTGGGGACCAAATGTCCCCATAAGGATAGTAAAACCTGAAATTTTTGACCTTGTGGGGACACTTTGTCGGTCCCCATGAGGAAAACAGCTTATAAATCATTCTAAATTATGTTTTTTGAAAATGTAAAAATGCAGAAAGTTTTCTGTGAGGGTTAGGTTTAGGGGTAGGGTTAGGTTTAGGGGATAGAATATAAAGTTTGTACAGTATAAAAACCATTATGTCTATGGAAAGTCCCCATAAAACATGGAAACACAACATGTGTGTGTGTGTGTGTGTGTGTGTGTGTGTGTGTGTGTGTGTGTGTGTGTGTGTGTGTGTGTGTGTGTGTGAGAGAGAGAGAGAGAGAGAGAGAGAGAGAACAAGAAAGAGGGAGAGAAAGAGGAATGCAATGAAATGCACACTCCTGCGTTCGTTCCCAGACTATCAATAACAAAAGTGGCACTAGATGTGCCATGAGGAAAAGGATATTGCACAAAATTGCAAGTGCAGTGATAGAAGAACAAATGAGAGAAAATGAGAGTTTAGTGAAGGTCAGAACTCTTGGGGAAAGCGTCAATGTCGGTGCAGTACCTTGAGGGACACAACTGATGGCTCACCTTCGACTCTATGACATACGCATCCTTACATCATTGTTCTTAAAAGCTGTTCAGACCATTATATCAGAGGCCAGTTTTCCACCTGATATTTCACCCAATCGGAGTGGTTATTAAATACCATTTGAAGTCAAGCTGATGGATTTAAAGCTCCTCAGCTGAAAAACATATAACCTGAAAGCTATTTGATGTCTACCACATTACCACCACCATAGTCACAATCTCTTCAAAACATGATGGAGCTTATCATGGGAAAACAGCATGCAGATATTGTCAAACCTGCTTTCAAGTAATCCTGATTTAAGAGCTGAGAATTTCTCTCCAAAACAGTCACGCCCCCTCTCCTTCCCCGTGGCCCTCATAAGGGTGCCCATCCGCCTTTTGGGGCTTCATCAATCTCTTTGGGCATCATCATTGCTTTTTAAATCAAAGGCTAAATGTATCTTACTATTACACTGCTTTAAATCACACAATCTTCTGCCGTGGAGATGACTGCTGGATGAGCTTCTATCCAGCCATGCATGGAAAGGTCAAAAATAGATATCAAAGAGGTCTCCATTCTAAACTTCAGCTTTTGGCACTATGGAAATGAGAATGAAAGCCATCTGTCAAGTGGAGGTATTTAGAAGAGGATTTTTATTTCTATATGTCAAAAGAAGGCAGGTGAATTCATATTCTGAAATGCTTTCATGACAATCTGAAGAAAGTGAATGAATATTAACTTGAACATTACAAGTTATTGATGTACATCAGTCATTTGTATGGCGAAATTAAATACTGAATGAGAAACCAAATTTGTTCACAGATTTTTTCCATGGTTTCCTTTCTTAGAAATAAAGTATTGAGCAGGATGCCTGTATTGTATCGATTTACATTTCTGTTTGTTGATTTGTTGTTCTGAAAGTCCTAGCTTATTGTACAAACCAAGTTGTACGGTACATTTGCAAGGGCTGGATATTGATACAGATTAACTGAATCAATTCCAATTCACAAGCTCTCAATTTGATTTCAATTCAATATCGATTCAAATGGGTATATTTTAGTTATAATTCTCCTTTTGCTTAGATAATGAATAAATTATCTCCCAGCTAATGCGGTTAACAATACAGGGGACCTTCTAACTAGGTACAATATGAAAATATAAATTTTACTAATGGTATTATATTTGTTTTTCATCATTTTGGTCACATTTTTGTGTTTTAAAAATGAATAAATCAATGTATTTAATCAATAAATAAATTATATTGCATATATTATATGTTTATTGTTTAATTGCATAATTTGTCCTATTAACAGGTATTTACATTGATTTGTTGAACACATGCTAAAAAGTGTACTGTCCCTTTAAGGAAACCAGACATTTCTGTAAACTCTGTCTTTTAATTAGCACATGTTAACAAGAGAGATTTGAATGGCTTTATCACATCTGTGCTATGACTGATTTGAATTAAATGTTTATTTTTGGTTGTTTTTTATCAACAACTGACTAAAGCACAAAAACATTATTTATTGAAAAATGGATCATGCGGAGCTCGTCTTTGGACACATTACGCGGAACAACTTTTACTCTCAAAATGCAGCGAAAGGATCTCGCTGCTAAATACTCCTCCACTATACTACACAAATCATTCACTGGATAATGAAATCTAAACATTTACCAGCCAATTGCCAAATACATACCTTTTTAGTTGCATAGCTCAAAATTTGGTTGCAAATGCAAATTATTTTCTCTCATTGTTTTCGAGGGTTCCACATAGAGTAAAAAATAGATCTTGGGATTTAAGAATTGATATGGAGATCATTCAAATGAAGATCGCGATGCATCGGGAAATCAATATTTTTACCCACCCCTAATGTTTGCTATCTCATGATTATTAGTTGTCATGAGACTATGTTGGTTTTGTCAATGTATTAGGAACAAAATTTTAATAGATTACAAATGCTAAAAATTGCCCTATTAATACCCACTTATTTAGTTTCTTACTGCAGTACTTTCAATGAAAACACCCCGCAAGAAGATCAAGCATTAATTAAAGGGGCTAAAATCCTTTTTAAATTATTTAATTTTTTCTTTTAATAGTATAATGGCATGTCTTTAACAGCCTCACAAATTGTTCTCCATAAGCCATGCAGATAATTATAGGGGGATCAACCATATTGTAAGTTTACTCCAATATCTCTTTTGATACAGTCCCTGGAATTGAGGGGACCTCAGGAAGAAGGGCCCAGAAAAGAGCAGTTCCTAGCCTATATTGAAGCTGTCACATGTGGAGCTGGGAGGCAGACAGGCAATTTTAGCAATGTAGTGAGAATCAATACCCTTTCAGAGTCTTCGTGTGGAGTGCACCTTCCTTCAGAGGTGGCATTGTTTTTGCCCCCATGCAAACAGTGCAGAGAGGAAATACAAGCATAGCACAAGAAGACGAGCATTGTCTTCACAGAGGGTCTGATAAGAGTTCACAGATGAGAGTTAATGTGCAGAGTCTCTTACCAATGTGTGTCTTAAATACTCTGGATGCATCACTTTATTTGGAGCTAGATGCACCGCTCAGCAGGGAATGGTTCACCAGACAGTTTCACTGATATCGGTGTTGTTCACTAAAACGCCCAGACTTGGCTTTAATTGTCCCTTCATTGTTTTCTGCCTCTTTTATAAAACTGTAATTATTAGAGTTGGTCTCTTGTCAGGGCTTGTCTATCAGTAGACATGGATGCATTTCTATTAAGGGTATAAAATGGACTATTGTTCCATCAAAAACTTTGTGATGCCTCTATTATGTCTGGCCAAGGGAAGGCTGGAATTTCTCTCTCCTATTTGCATATCCATTGTGGGAGAACATCTGAGTAGGGAAACGAAAATAAATGAGATGCCGAAACGATTTAAATTGGCTTTATCTGGACATTAGCAGGGACAAAATTAGAGTGCTTTTCTCATAAAAGCCTGCATCCACAGATGCCTAAATCTGACAGATACAACACCTCCTACAAACTATTGATCATGCCCTTAGAAAAGAATACAAAACACATTTGGTATTGGTCACAAACAAATTAGAATGCCTAAAAAAAACATCAAGCAAGTGAATAAAATTGTATTCTGCTTGGTCAGTTACAGCCAGCTTTGCACAGTTCTTATAATTGCTTTCTGGTGTTAATGAAGCATGTGATCTTACATTAGCTAGAGCCAATATCAGACTGCAATAGCCTGCCAGAAACCATCAAGCCAACAATTATGTTTATTCCATCTCATCTAACAAGAACAACATATTAAGACATCCAACACTAGACATCAGCAAGATCTGAGAGGGAGTAAAATTTAGTCTCTGCTTGTTGACCCAGACAGTCAGGTGTCTGAGAATCACATCAGAGCAAGAAATTAGGCTGTTACCGACTCAGTCCCTACATTAAGGCCAAGATCATTATGGAAGTAGTAATGACTAGGGCTGAACGAATAACTGAAATTAAATCGAAATCGTGATTTGACGTAGTGCGATTATCAAACCATAATGGCTGAGTTTTTTTTTTAATAAATAAATAAGAAAAAGTCCTTTTATACTATACATTTTCCTCCCTGTCAAGTAGGTGGAAATACATACAAAACATGTGAATGCCAATAACAGAAGAATGTGAACGTGAATGTAAATGTGAAGGATTTTATAGTAAAAATAAATATTGATCTGTTTCTAACCCACACTTCTGAAGATATGGATTCATATGGATTCCTTTTATGCTGCCTTTATGTGCTTTTTTGTGCTTCAAAATTTTGGTCACCATTCACTTGTATTGTATGGACCTACAGAGCTGAGACATTTAAAAAAAACATCTTAATTTGGGTTCATCAGATGTCATCCACATCTGGGATGGCGTGAGGGTGAGTTAATGATGAGAGAGTTGTAATCATTTGGATGAACTATTCCTTTAATAATCATATCACAGCTCAAATTGCAATTGCAGTAATATACAGTATATTAAACAACTCTGTTTTTAGAAATCATTCAGCCCTAGTAATGACACAGCCATTCTGCCCCCAGCCAGAGGGTCCTCACAACTCTGTGCATCTCTCTGCCTGCTTATCGATCAATGGAGAAAAAGCTCTGCCCCATGAAAACATCAGCAGTTTTTGGAGAACTTTTGCACTCAAATAGGGGAGAGAGGGCTCTCTCCAGGTGGCCGGAATGCTTTAAACACACACTGCCAGGTCACTGAGCTTAATTTAATGCTGGAATCTCTTCTAACACAGCGCTGAAAAACTGCATCCTGATCTCCAGGATGACCCTGTGGCCGGAAAGAAGTACAAAATGTTTTTCTAGAGACTTCTATCGGATTTCATTTGGTCAAAAATGTTTTAGCCGAAACAGTTAAACACATAATTTGGCTTATAAATGAAACTATATTTTTACATTTCCTAAGAAAATGTAAATGCTGCTTGCCCATGCAAATCTTAGTATCATAATGCTAGGGTGTTGGTGGTGGTTGCCAGGGCATTGCCAGGCAATTGCATGCAGGTCTCCCTGTCAAGACTATATGATCTTTTGACTTCCTTAAATTAGGTGTTTGGGAATCTTTGTTTACAGGGCAAGAATAAGTTTGATCACTTTATAATACTGGCACACCTATTTTGAAAAAGCTGCACGATTTGAGGTATCATTCATGTCCATTGCACAAACGATGTGGGACGAGTTACTGTACACATCAAAATGCAATCCTTGTGGTTAGGGGTTTAGAACAAACCCCTAATCCCAAGTAAAAGCAATAATAGTAGTGATGCTTGACTTGTTCTGTTTAATATCTGTGCAGCCATGTTTTGGTAAGAGCTCTTGAGAAGAACGCTGATCAAATCATAAGTGCACATAATTTAACCATATACACAAAATCAGTCAGGCATGCATTCAGTGCTTCAGCTAGAGAGAAAACATGCACATTTACAATCCCTTCACATCCTCCAAACACACGAATTTGCATCCGTCTTCAAACCACAACTCCAGTTAGAAATCTCCCTCTAAACACTCTGATGACTCTCAGGCCAAAGTCAACTTGAAAGGCTCAAAATAATAATCATTATTCATCATGTTAAGGAAATAAATGAAATATGTTTGACAACAAGACAACATTTTAAGATTTATATAAAAAAGCTAAATTAAATAAAAAACATGTTCTATATCCTACCATCTGCATACAGTAAATTAAACAGGAACACCTTAACCTTCTATTTGCTTTCAAGGCACAGTTTATTGGCTAATCCTCCAGTCACTGAATTATAGGTAACATTCTGCTTTAGGTATAAACAATCAAGGACTAACTGATAAAACAGTAATTCTTATTCTCTCTGCCCTGACAATATGTCTAAAACATGGATTTAATTCAGCAATTTGCAAGCACTTGCCATGTCTAAAATTAAGTATAAAAATAAGACTGTATCAGTGTACATTTGCCAAAATATAAGACACTACATGATGTATACACACAAACCCATATTTCCATTTTTGACACAAATATACATTCCACCATCCGGTGTGCTGTCTGGTGTCAACAGACAGAACAGCCAAATAACACAGAGGACAATCAATGACATCTTGTCGATGGCTCAGAAACATTCATTTCACAAATACAGTCCTAGATATAAGCCAAACAAAATGGAACAAATCAAATGCGTGGACCTGCTTTCTATCCGATTATAGTTAATAGGAATGGTTGAAGGCTTAAAGGGATAGTTCACCAAAATACAAAAATTGTCGTCATTTACTTACCCTTATGTTCTTCCAAATATATTTGACTTTCTTTCTTCCGTGGAACATAAAAGGAGTTCTTTGGCAGAATTTTAGGGATTGACTAGGGAAAAAAGAGCATAATCCATATTCTAAACATGAATGTCAAAATTACCGGTACTTTGGTATCAATCAAAAAGATGTTGACCAGTGTCTCTGTAGTACTGAGTTCAAACTCAGTTTTGTACACGTGCGCTGTTTAACTGACACAGGAATGCTTTTAAATGTTCACACTTTTATTTGTGCACTTGGTTACTCCTTTAACACTGAAATTATAATAATTGTTGTGCCAGAGCTGATACTCGACCAAAAGAACTAAAAAGCAATCAGAAGAACAGCGCTCGCACCTTATGGTAAACGCGGTCACGCGGTTGAGCGCATTAACGGTCAAATGCACTTCATGATGATGTGAAGCTATGAACCGAGGTGAGATACGTTGATATCATTAACTATTTTGAGTTGAGACTGAACACATTTTTACTCAAACTAATACTTAAAATAATTGATGTTCTCCTTCATTTTCATTCCCACCCAAAAATTGGCATTTTCAACATGGTATGATAAATTATCTGTAGGGCATTTTGAGCTGAAACTTCACAGACACATTCAGGGGACACCAAAGATTTAAATTACATCCTGTGAAAAGGGGCATAATAGGTGCCCTTTAAGAAAAATTAATGTGTTAAACTTTTTTAATTAATCGCATGGGATAACATTGTAATTCATGTAATTCTGACAGCCCAAATTATTTACATAAATATTAAACTTTTTAAATAGGCTAAAAGAGTGTTCTTTTTGCTGTGGTATCGAGATTTGTATCGAGAATCAAGAACTTTCAGTGGTGTTGGTACCAACTACTGACATTGTGGTATCATGACTTTTTCTTAAAATAGCTCCCATTCTGTTCCAAAACAAAGTCATATGTTTTGGAATTACACGAGTATGAGTAAATTATGACAGAACTTTGGGTGAAATAACCCTTTAAGTATAATATACATGTAATTTGTGTTTGGTTAATGAAGCTAAACTGTTTTGTCTATAAAGATGATGCGGTGGGCCGCTCTTATTTACATGTGTGTGGGTGGTTGTGTGTGACTGGGTATTTGTATGTGCACATGAATATGTGCGTGAGTGTTTGTGTGTGTGTGTGTGTGTGTGTGTGTGTGTGTGTGTGTGTGTGTGTGTGTGTTTGTGTACAGTCCAGATGGAGCAGGGCATCGCCGCACAGTATGAGTGTCCACAGTATGAGCGCTACGAGCTGTCATAGATGGCGTGGACCTGCCCTGCACACATCAGTCGTTCCCACTTTCTCTCATTCTGGAACCACACTGTGAGCACTTCAGTACTGGAGAATGGCCTCAGAGAGCTGGTATCTATCAACATAAAATTACACACAGCCATACGCTGAGCCCTCAAGCACTGCTGGTATTCTGGTACCAATACTTGACTTTAGTGGAATTTAATCTATCAACAAACTGAATGTTAGTATGTTGGAAGATTAGATTATATAACTAACACCTTCTTTGAAAAACATTAATACAAAGTTGCATGAATCCATATAAAGTAGTTTTTTTTATCTTACTTTTCAGGTTATGATGTTATTCTGAGTCATGAATAAATTATGAAAGATCACTTCAAAGCTGTAATTTATTTTCCATGTCAAACTAAGATGTAGGCTAAATAAACCACTTAATAACCACAAAAATACTGTTGAAAAACATACTGAGCTATAGTGAATGACCGAACTAGATACAGAATTCCGAACTCTTCTGACCAATGTATTTCCACATATTTTCAAGTTTTTCACGTATTTAGAGGATTTTTCCTTATCATAAATACAAATTATTATATAAAGAGATATATATAGAGTGAAAGATTGCACACACAGAGCACTCTTTAGACAATTAAATATTTTAGACCTGAGTGTAATGAGACTTTCAACTATAGAAATTTCCATGACTTTTCCTGGTTTCGAAAAAAGAATTTAAAAGTACCTGATGTTTCCAGGTTTTCCATGATCATGGAAACCCAGTAGACAGCATTTTTGGCCATCATAGAACATGCCAAATATCTTGTCTAGTTGTTCAGCTCACTTGGTTTTGAAACTGCCAAAATGTCAAACAGAATGTTGGCTGATTAATCAATACACAATAGCACCAACAGGTTACATACTTCAACACCTTTCACAATTATGTATCTCAATTATATCAGATGTACGAGATACATCTTTCACTACGCTAGAGATCATTAAAGATTATATTAAATATTCATATTCCCTTCTTTGTCCTTCATGTCACCTCACTGTTGAATATAGAAAAAATGAGTGTGTGTATGTGTGCATTTGTATCCAAGAGTGAAAGATGTGGTGCGTTTGTGAGCGTGCCCAAGTCTGAGGTGCGCAAACAGGGTTTTGACGTCAGTTTTCAATCTTGTCAGTTTACACAGCATTGGGCCTATTGCACTTAAGTGTTCCATCACTAAATGCTATCCAGGAGGCACTGGAGGAAACAGGGTCATTACAGGTAAAAATGAAAGAAAAATCATTGTGCTGTGATTGATGGTCCCATTCCCTTTAGAGATAAGCCCCTGCTTAATTCTCAACAACTGCAATTGGCAAAATCATTCTTGCCACCATACAGTGTGTGCTTAATTTAGCGTGATTATATAGAGTGTATTCCCTCAAAATTACACATTTATATTCCAAAAGTAAAGAAATAAATAAAGTAAAATTAAAATCAAGTGACAAGGGCACAGGTTGTCTGATGGACAAGGTAGAGACACAAATTGACTTTTAATTAATTGCAAGTTTTTGCTTTAATAATGCTAAGCAATGTGACGTGAATAAACAATCAGTGGATCTTATGAGACTTCTCGCTGTCCTTGAGACATCTGTAATTCTCCGTTCTTTGCACTGAGAAGCAGGCGAATTAACTGCAGTAATACAACTTTTACTAATTCACTTATCCAAAAAGTGAGTAAGTGAAGAGAGAAGGAAAAAAAAAGAGCAATTCTCAACATCATCTTGCAAAGGGACCTCATATTGTCAGTGCACCACTGTTCATTTAAGTAGAGGGAATGCTGTCAGGCTGGGCATCATTAGAACAAACTACAGCTGCTCTGTGTGCTAGCACAAATAGTAGACAACCAAGAGACCAATTCCCATCAGCCTCCCTTGTTACCAGAAGCAATGGTCATAACATCTAGAAGACACAAAGAAAAACATACATATTTTTTGTTGATCATTTTTTAGAATCTCTTCTTTAAAAAAAGGATTCATTATATTATTTTAAGTATTTTTGCAGCTATTTAAATGCAAAGCTTCATTTATCCATGCAAGTGATGTGCTAATTAGTGACAGAATATAAATAAAATGACAAATGTAGTAGAAGGTGATGTAATTTTGTCCATGTTAAAATACTTTCATCTATCCTAGCATAAGTAGGCCATTCATTGGTCAGTTTGTCAGAAAAGCGTAAACACTCTGTAGCACTATCAAAACTCTTTTTATTTGAGCATCCGAACCAGACTCTAACAGTGAGCTGCTGGCGCTGACAATGATGAAGACGATGATGATGAATTGAAGAAACCAAGTTCAATTTATTAATAAATGTGAAAACCCTAACTACAAAACTTGAATGAAGCATAAACATAAACATGAACTTGACTTAACATAAACATGGCATAGCATGACAAATGTTTTCAATTGGTACAATACTGACTGTATCTTATTGCCATGTATGTCTATTTTGTTGTACATTTGTTCAAAGCCCTGAATGTTATTAATTCAACTTAACAACATCTAAACATTAGATACTTTACTTTTAATGACAGTACAGCTGTTAACAACTTAATGATAGCACAGCCCTAATGATTACATAATTTTGTGGAGAAACCACCACATGTTTGGCATACAAAAGCACACAGAGTCCACTGCAAGTCACAGCAATATATTTCTATCATTATTTATTTCATATTTGGCAAAGAAAAACACTTAAGATCAGTTGTTTATTTAAAAAGTGATATAAAGGCAAAGATGGCGCAATATACAGGTGAAACTCGAAAAATTAGAATATCGTGCAAAAGTTCATTAATTTCATTAATTCAACTTAAAAGGTGAAACTAATATATTATATAGACTCATTACAAGCAAAGTAAGATATTTCAAGCCTTTATTTGATATAATTTTGATGATTATGGCTTACAGCTTATGAAAACCCCAAATTCAGAATCTCAGAAAATTAGAATATTACATGAAATCAATAAAAAAAGGATTTTAAATGCAGAAATGTCGGCCCTCTGAAAAGTATAATCATGCATATGTACTCAGTACTTGGTTTGGGCCCCTTTGCATTAATTACTGCCTCAATGCGGCGTGGCATGGATGCTATCAGCCTGTGGCACTGCTGAGGTGTTATGGAAGACCAAGATGCTTCAATAGCAGCCTTCAGCTCTTCTGCATTGTTTGGTCTCATGTCTCTCATCTTTCTCTTGGCAATGCCCCATAGATTCTCTATGGGGTTCAGGTCAGGCGAGTTTGCTGGCCAATCAAGCACAGTAATACCATGGTCATTGAACCAGGTTTTGGTACTTTTGGCAGTGTGGGCAGGTGCCAAGTCCTGCTGGAAAATGAAGTCAGCATCTCCATAAAGCTTGTCTGCTGAAGGAAGCATGAAGTGCTCTAAAATGTCCCGGTAGACGGCTGCGTTGACTCTGGACTTAATAAAGCACAGTGGACCAACACCAGCCGATGACATGGCTCCCCAAACCAACACAGACTGTGGAAACTTCACACTGGACTTCAAGCATCTTGGATTGTGTGCCTCTCCATTCTTCCTCCAGACTCTGGGACCTCGGTTTCCAAATGAGATGCAAAATTTGCTCTCATCAGAAAAGAGGACTTTGGACCACTGAGCAACAGACCAGTTCTTTTTTTCTTTAGCCCAGGTAAGACGTTTGACATTTGAAACTCATGTCCAGGGCCCGTCTGTGTGTGGTGGCTCTTGATGCAGTAACTCCAGCCTCAGTCCACTCCTTGTGAAGCTCCCCCACACATTTGAATGGCCTTTTCCTGACAATCCTCTCCAGGCTACGGTCATCCCTGCTGCTTGTGCACCTTTTTCTTCCACACTTTTCCCTTCCACTTAACTTTCTATTAATGTGCTTTGATACAGCACTTTGAGAACATCCAACTTCTTTTGCAATTACCTTTTGAGGCTTTCCCTCCTTGTGGAGGGTGTCAATGATGGTTTTCTGCACAACTGTCAGGTCAGCAGTCTTCCCCATGATTGTGAATTCAACTGAACCAGACTGAGAGACCATTTAAAGGCTCAGGAACCCTTTGCAGGTGTTTAGCTGATTAGAGTGTGACACTTTGAGCCTACAATACTGAACCTTTTCACAATATTCTAATTTTCTGAGATTCTGAATTTGGGGTTTTCATAAGCTGTAAGCCATAATCATCAAAATTATATCAAATAAAGGCTTGAAATATCTTACTTTGCTTGTAATGAGTCTATATAATATATTAGTATACTGAAATTAATGAACTTGCACGATATTCTAATTTTTCGAGTTTCACCTGTATATTATATTAGAGACATAAGAGAACTCATGTAAGATTAATTGCAAAGGCAATAAATTCAGCAAAAGGGAATACATTATGAAGACAATCCACATAAGATCAGATACTTTTTCAAAGGGGATGCAAGGCAGTGATCTCAGTAAGAGAACCCATATGGGAATATATATATTTTTATATATTTTTATTTATTTATTTTTGGTGGGCATTTGATGCAAATCAAATACAGATCTTAACTGCTGGTTCAGGATTTTTTTCCTTGAGTTACTTCAGCATGGTCAAATCAGCTTTCTGTGTTTTAGCGCCGCCAGTTGCATTAGATTTGGTAACTGTAGCGGCTCCTGACACATGATCCAAAGATCATTTTTAGTGGCAAGGCATTTCATCACGGGACAAAGAAAAAAGTAAACTGACACACTACCATAAATATTTTTTAAACACTCACTTTGTCGTTGCATGAATATTCGCTCCAGGTGTGAAAGGCTTCATAGGAATCCATTGTTTCAATTCAAAAGGTTAGCATGCCGAGAAATTGCAGCGAAATTTGCGTTTGGTGTGCAAAGGCCATTAATCTGAAAAGTAGAAGATTACTAGCACATCGATGTTTCTTTAAATTAAAGCCCAGATAAGAAAGCAGAGGGCAGTTTGTCTCAATGTGGACTCCAGAATAGCAAAGTAGGTTTAATCAAATGTTCTTCTGACGACTGCCACTGACAGTGACAGACACATTTATCCCATGTGTTACATAAGCCATGAATCCTGTGCAAAGCTCAATTCCAACAAAGACAGGGAAAAAAAACAATCTTTCTAGGTTTCCAGGTTTTTTCCACAGTTCAACCAAGTTCCAGGAAACTAATTTTCTTGACAGACAAGCTCTCTGTAATAGATGGAACACTTCCTACACATTAAAAGAATGGCATTACAAAACAACAAAGACAGGAGCCGTTTTAAAAGTCCAATCTTGCATTTCACATTGTCACACTGCAAAACACTCTCATTAAAGGCCATTGCTTTTTCATTCCAGAGCAAATGATGATTAAGGCAAATCAGACCTTTGTTTCATAGCTCAGACTCAGTAGCACAGGTTTTTCCTCCAATAGGCTGGAGCTATAAAAAAAAGAGAGGTTTCGGAAAAAATGTCTGATGCTACTGTGGTTTTAAAGAACAGTACAATAATGATCACAGACGTGCTGGGTACAGATCACCTGTCCAGGGACCCCTTGTGGCTTAGGGGCCCTAAGTGGCCACTTATTTGGCTTACAGCTAGAGATGGCCTTGCAAATAAGCAGTGTTGGGTGTAATTGGATTACAAAGTAATTACTTACTGTAATCTAATTACTTTTAGGTGAAAAAAGACATTATGCCATGTGTTTTGTTACACCCTTCAACATTACATTACGGCCCTTCACTTCTGTCACTTATTTCCCAGCACGATTTCATGCAATCATGTGCTGACTTACATTATGTTCTAGTTCTTGGCAGATACCTTTGACAAATACTATAACAGGTAATTAGAGGGCTGTTTACCCAAAAATGAAATTTCTGTCATTATTCTCCCTCAGGTCTGCACGAATCTGCATCTATTGTAGAACACCAAAGGAGATGTTAGGCAGTATGTCTCAGTCACCATTCACTGTCACTGCATCTTACTTTACATAAAATAAAAGTGAATGGTGACTGAAACTAACATTCTCCCTAACATCTTCTTCTAAGTTCAGTGGAAGAATGACATACAGTTTTGCACCAACACGAAGGTGATTATTATGTAGTTTGCATTATTAATATTATAGTATTAATATTAATATATTATTATTGTTTAAGTACATTTTATATTTATTACAATTTATGAGAGATGCAGCCTAATAGCTGTCTAACTTTTTCACTTCACCTTGCAGCTGAGCAGTTCTGGTTGCATACAAGGCATTTTATTAAAGCACTATTTCTGCCTTTCTTTGTGCTGTATTTTTATGATGGAGCACCATGATATGAAAGCCAGCAATACTAGATCGCCCCAACGACACGTACTTGAAGTGTTGACAGCTTTGTTGATTATAAACAGGAGCGATAGTTTGAGGTGGTCCACCATTCTCATGTCGTATGAGCAGGTTTATAGATCTGTAACATCTTAAGTTAAGTAAATATGCGCTTCATCTCTGCGCACGCTCACACTAAACTCACCATGCCTTTAATGAGCTGCCAAAATCTGCTCATAAGAGAGAGGGAGAGAGAAGCACAGAAGAGCTGAATTATTTGTCCATATTGTGGAATTACAGTGTGATACAAAGCCAAGATTACTGATTTGATTTGTTCATCTGTATGGATTGGTTTACCAGTTCTCAGCTTCATGTTAAACTGAATAAAATAGTGTATATATAATATAACATTTGTAATGTTATATTTACTTGAGTAACTTTTTGGAACAAATTTACTTTTATGAGTATATTTAAAGGTGGGAACTTTTACTTTTACTCTGTTCCTGTCCTTACTTTACATTACCGGAATTTATTGAGAGATTTTTGAAAGGGTCTTCACTCACTGGAGTTGAGTCCACCACTGCAGCAGCAGCAGCAAGCGCACAAAATAAACACTTTCTTCGCTCCACACAATGAAAAAGAGTAGTTTGTTCATGCAGTGTCTTAATTTTACACCAAGACAAGAAGAAATTTCAAGATAAAAATTGCAGCGCAGTAAGTTTTGGCGATTATGATAAAGTGGGCTTCTCTGTGTCATTGTCATTTTCAGGGTGATTCTGTAGCTATGGGCTCTCAGTTTATAAGAATACATTTTCATATCAGTGTTGCAATATATCAGTTCCTAAATCCATGTAAACGTCTGCATTAAATGTAAATGTCTAATGCTTTACAGATCAAGTTCTTGACTTCTGGAGTACGAGCTGACAGTATGTCTGCGCCTGCACAGGATTTCTGCATTTGACAGATGAACTTAAATAAGCCCAACACACTTCCAAATACAGAGATAAGTTGCAATTTACCCTTAGAGTACAGAACTAATGATCTAATGCCTTTCTACACTGAAAACACTGTAACTACACTGATCTAAGAATCCATACATGACTTTAAAAAGCAACAGGACTTTTGAAATAGTGATAGTAGGCATTAATAAATCATGATCTTGTTTCTTTTATTCAGCATTACATATATAATTGGGCCTGTGGGACATTGTTCAAATTTTTTACCATAATAATTTCTAGAAACTGGTTTCCAAACTTCTCTTCTAATTGACAGATTCATCCAAATATGACAAGCATCCTTAAAGTGATAGTTCAACCATAATTTAATTTTCTATCATAATTTCCCACCCTCACATTGTTCCAAACCTGTGTGACTTTGTGTATTTTGTCGAACCCAAAAAAGGTATTAGAGATAATGTTAGAGTCTGACAGTCTCAGTCACCATTCCCTTTTAAAATATGGAGGAAAAAAACATGCAGTGACAGTAAATGGTGACTATAAGGCTAACATTCTGTCTGACATCTCTTTAATTGTGTTGCATTGAAGAAAGGCATATGTTTGAAACACTATGATGGTGTATGATGACAATTTCCATTAATAATAATAATATAATAACTATTATTATTAATATTAGTAGTAGTAGCAGTAGTAGTAGCAGTATAAATATTATTACTCTGTAATACATGTTAAATATGTATTGTGTAATGGAATATTGGTGCGTAATCATCTATTATGTTTTATGTTTTAACTAGTTACTCACTACTGAGTATTCTTTTAATTGGATACTTTCTTAATCTTACTCAAGTATTTTTTTGACATTAATACTTTTACTTCTACTTTAGTAAAAAAAAATTTAACCCTCTGGGGTCGATGGACGCGCCATCACGTCCTGCTCGTCATTACAGCAGAAACAACATAAAAGTCATTTTGGGGCATACAGATAAGTGTAAGACATCATTAGAGACTATAAAGGGTCTACTTTTATTTGTGTACACTCACAATAACAACAAAATCTTGTGCTTTTGTAAAACAAAGAAAATAAAAAGGGTGAGCTGTAAGCAGTCTCTGGGTTCGCGAGCATATTTCTGAAACATTTCATTTAAATAAACGCTAATGTGCTGAGGCGATCAATGCAAATGGTACACGCCCCCAACTGTGCCTTAAAAACAAAGTACATTCATTTTTCTGCATGTTTGAAAGACCGCACGATACACAAGTGAGAAAACTCCTGGATAGTGACGAAAAGTTAACATTTTCCTCAGAAGAAGAGTGGGACTCCGATGAAAGTTTGTATTTTGAAGAGAGACTTGATCCAGCCGAGGATACAATTCCGGACGAGTAAGTAATTTAGTTTTCTTTAGTTGACATGCTATTTTATATAAACATGTACATATTTTACTAGTGGGAATGTTTCCAGACTTGCCAGCCAGGATTCAGGGTATTGACATTTGAAATATGTCCTAATAAGCAAGTTTTAATCACATTTAAATGCTGTTTCGGCAAAAGCAGGTATTTAAATTGTAAGCTGTATGATATGAATGTTTAGATGATATTTTATCTAGTGTTTATGCTGCCTCATTATCATCAACAAAGCTTGAGCTTGCAAATATGGGTTCAGGTGTAAATTAGTAAAATGCACTTTAAATATGCCCATATTAGAAAATCACCATCTTATAATGATTTCTGAAGGATCATGTGAAACTGAAGACTGCAGTAATGATGCTGAAAATTCAGCTTTGATCACAAATTGCATTTTACAATATATTCAAATAGAAAACTGATCTTTTAAATTGTAAAAATAGTTCAAAATATCAATGTTTTTACTGTATTTTGGATCAAATAAATGCAGCCTTGGTGAGCAGAAGAGACTTCTTTTAAACGGTACTGTAGGTCTAAAATTAAGTAAAGTCTTTATGTAAAGAAAATGTACTGTCAGATTACTTCTTTTAACCTAAAACTTGATTTTGATCATTAAGTCTCCTCACATTCATTCTCTTTCTGTCACATTCCTCATTGATAGTTCACGCCTCCTCGCATATAGTGTCTTACAAAACTTCAATTACTATATTGTTTTGTATGAATGAGTGATCAGGATGGTTTTCACATCATTTTGTAGCAAAAAATCTAGGCTACAAGATCCAGTTCTCAAAAGGCTTGTGGACAAAATAATTTTTTTTTTTTAAAAAACCATGCATAAACATTATTTTCTAAAAAATACAAACATGTACGCACATGTTGCTCACATATTATTGTAGCCCAATTTGTGCTGAATACAGTGTTATCAGACTTTAGCCATTAATGTGTTTTTAATCAACTGAAAAAAGCACAAATGTCAAGGCATGTTAAAACTTCTCCAGGGCTCAAAACACCCTCAGACCCCAGAGGGTTAAGTAAATGCACTTTTACTTGAGTAAAGATTTTGGGAACTCTACCCACCTCTGTGCGACAATGAGACAAAATGAGAAAAAGTTTTTAGAAAGTACTTTCCTTTAAAGTAATTAGCAATGTGTTACTTTTTTTTGAAGTAATTAATAAAGTAATCTGATTATCATTTTTATAGAAGTAGTGAGCAATTTGTAGTGGATTACTTTTTTAGTAACTAACCCAACACTGCAAAAAAAACATGAAACACAGAATGTTTATTATCCATTGAAAAGGCCATTGTTAGATTTGGACCAGAAATAAGTGGAAGCTACCATGTCTGTTATAGTCCAAGCAGGCAAAGTTATCAAAAGCTCATAAACTCAAATATTAGACATTTTATCGGCCTGTGTGATATATCTGATCCAGTATATGTGAATATAGATGACTACCACTACTGTGCATTATTATCAAACTAAAGCTGTATGGAAAAATACACAGCTTCACAGGTTTACACACAGGTTTGTGTGTGACTTACCAGAAGAAAAAAAAGGGAAAACATTGAAAGAAAGCATCAGAAGTCTGACTGGATCAAGCAATTTGCAGAGCAGCCCGAGATTAGTTTATGCCTCCCCTGGCAGTAACATTTAAACTACACTTGAACCTTTTGTTACTCTGCCCTCCAGGCTGGGTGACCTTAAGATATAATGCTATGCAAGATCACAGGACATCAGGTTGCACATACAACATCTCTCCAGACTTCAATTATCGCAGGTCTCCCCTTTAGTCCACCTTCCTTGGTGGCTAATTACACTTCTTTAATAAAGCTGCCTACAGACCCATAGATTAGCCTCTCTGCTCCAGAGCGGGGAACCGCCTGTGGTCTCAAAGTCCTTCAGAGAAGCCCGGGCATAAAGAAGCTACACATGGACGAGATCTAGCACAGAAGTTCATATGAGACCTGTTCAAGCTAGACCTCTTCTCTGAGCTAACTTCTGAAATCTGACAACAGGGCTTTGCCATGCTATCAAAATAAAATAAATAAATTTGCTTCACAATTTAAATACCCAAGACCAATTGCTTTGATGAATGGGGGTCACCGTGTTACAGCTGCTTGTACTAATTGCACTGTTTTATGAGTTATTACTCTCTAATTTCTCTTCCAAAGTCACGTTAATGCCGCCTTGAGTATATCTCATATGCAGTTGAGTAATGAGAGCAAGACTTTCATGCTCATTGTAATCATTTGTCTGCTGCAATCACTTCCCCCATTGCTTGCAACATGGGTATTTTATTCCTATATTTGTCTTTTTTATGGGGAAAAAGTGATTTATCATTCAGTACATAACTCTTATCTAAACAAATTACTTTAGATTAGGTCACTTCAAACCTTGAAAACATTATTAGAGATGTGAGATAATATAAAAACTACATCAATATCAGATGATAATAAAGCCTTTTTATATTTTCGCCTGGCACCGCAGTGCATCCTTTGCGCAGCTTTTGCCGGCCCGAGGAATTTTCTCCAAATGACTTTACACTGTCTGTCTGTGGCTAAATGCAAGCACTTTTGTTAACAGTAAGATATTAGTGTTTTAAATTTAAGCACAAAGGTGGTGACTTTTACATTTAAAAGAATTTTATGAATTCTAGCTACATTTAAATATTCGTTGATAAAGATGCTTGTAAAAACAGTAGTTTTATGCTGGTTTTAAATTGCAGGAACATCTGTCCTGCCCTTTTTCTCAAATTTGTCCAGTTGTGTTAAAGCACTGTGCTCGAACCACACAAAAAGTTACATAAATTGGCATGTGCACGACTGTGCGAAACAGAGCTTTGCAGAGGCCAGGCAAACAGTGTGCGCGAACCCTAGCGAACAAGTGGCTGTGTCGAGTAATAAACAAGGCTTTACCCTACTAAAACAATGTTTAGCAATAGTCCAAAATAAGATATTTACTTGATATTTACTTTGAATGTATTTCATATTCTTTGTCTGAATAAACTGATCATTATGGTTCATTATCTGAAACAGAGAGCTAGAGACTGGCTGAATATAATTGTGGCTCTGTGACAAACCTACAGTTTTTATTTTGTCACTGTATAGTTCTATTTCATGTGTTTACTTGTTACTGCATCTGTATTTAGTTTAACGCCATGTCGAGGTAATTTTGTTTGGTATATTTTCTTTCCCAATGTTTACAAACCTAATACACATTTTAGCTTAAATTTTCTTTAAAATGTATTTAAATTGCATTGAATTGGCAGATACTACATTTACATTAAAACAATTTTTTTGGTATCCTCCTAAACTTGTACATGTACATGTACATGTAGCTGTTTTCCTTAAAATCTTGTTTTTAAAATGTGCTTGAAGAAGCTCTTCACTCAGTCCATTTAATCTGCATTTAAGAAACCAGCCTTCAAACTTTTGTTTACCCCAGTAAAAGTGATAGCAACATTATTCCAAAGATTCAATAAATTTAAACAAAAGCCAGTTGTTATTTGTTCTTTCTGTCTTAGTGATTCACTCAAAAGCAGTGCTGTGATGTTGTTGTTTAAACTCTATGGCGTTTGTTTTACTAATCCAACAAGCAGAAAGTGAATACTGGAAATCCATAGCAGCGTGGCACAGCAGGGTCCAGTCTTAAGAGGAAGCAAAACACAGCTCGTTTTCAGTACACTTCTTTGGTTGGACAGATGGGAGGAAATCAAAATAGTTATGTACTCTATATGGTACCATGCTCATGTCGCACACCATATGCAATGTCTTAAAAAAAGAGAAACAAATGGAAAAAGCAACTTTTGGTGATTAGCAGTCCCAAGCGGAATGTGCAGATATTGTGGATGTCTGTGGAATTCTACAATGTGTTAAACTTAGTTTAGAGCCCTATACACATTTTGGTAAAAGTATAATCAAATTAGCAAAATATTTATTAAATGAACATGCAATGGAGGTTTCTGCAGAGTTCTGGGCATGCAGATTCCATGTGAGCCACTCCTTACTACAATTATAAACCTCCTCTGAGTAATAGTGACAACTAATGCATGGTTTAATACTTTGATAGGAGTGGTGGTGGTGTAGTGGGCTAAAGCACATAACTGGTAATTTAGAAGGATGCTGGTTCGATCCTCACAGCCACCACTATTGTGTCCTTGAGCAAGGCACTTAACTCCAGGTTGCTCCAGGGGAATTGTCCCTGTAATAAGGGCTCTGTTAATCACTTTGGATAAAAAGCATCTGCCAAATGCATAAATGTAAATGTAAATGCAATACAAGTTAAGCTCAATCAACAGCATTTGTGGCATTATGTTAATTACCACAAAAAAAATCTTTAAAAATGATGCTGCAATGAGGCACTTACAGAAATATGAAGCTTATAATTATATAAAAGCACTTATATTAATTATTCTGTTAAAATGTGTGTACTATGAGCTGTTGTTGTTTACAATTGTGAATTTCACAGTAATTTGTCAAATTGTCTATAATTTTACACAGAAAAGGTTGAAAGCGATTTTATCACACTAAAATCATATTAACATGCATATTGTTTATGTCTTGTGGCTATACATTTGAAACGTTCTAATATTGGCTCAATTCACATCCATTGTAAGTGTCTCACTTTAATCCAGATTTTTCATTTTTTTAAAGAAAAGGAGGGTTAGTCGATAGAGTTTAACTTGTATTGAACCCGGAATATTTTACATTACATAATTCAGCTAAATAAGACATTAATAAAAGTGAATTGACATAATTCTAGTCCAGCATGGGAGAGCAACAAAATCACATGACCCAAATCCGTTCCATAGACCAAGAGCGCTGTGAAAGATAACCAAATGAATTGCTCCAAACACATACTGTATGTGTCTCTATCATCCTGTCAGACAGTGATTGTCTTTTCTATTATGAGACTCCTGGAGATTTTTGTCCCTTAATCCTATCAAATAATGTGAAGCTGCTGATCCACGACTGTCTTGAAGGTTATCTTGTGTTTGCTTCACGCCCAAGGGAATCTATTATTTACATGGTAGCCCACCCTGTGTAGGAGGTGCAAACGACCAGCCAAACTTTCCAGTCTATCAGTGAGCATCCACATCAGATAACATGCCTGACTGACTCAGGGAGGACACAGCGCTAGAATTTGTATCCGCTCTCTATATAATAGATTATCATCCATAACAGCAGAGTAGGGATATTTGCGGTTTAAATCAGAGGTTTATCCGCAGTTGTGCCTGAGGGGGCCATTTTTCGAGACTGCTGTTTGTCAACAAACAAGCAAATGCCTTTAAAAGCTATGTTTCAAGCAACAACATTCGTAACAGGAAACCCTGAGGACATTTTCTCTCTGAAGTGCAGCACTAGCATGTAAGTGGAGAGCAAATTTCAAACAATAATGCAGGCCTTGTATCCAGACATTATATCCTGTGGTTTGGCAGCCCACCATTCATAACCGTGCTTTCTCTTTCATAAAATCTAAAGACTGAAAATCATTCACTTGTTGCATTAGTGTCTTTTACCTTCCTCTAATTAAATAGACATTAAGCTCATTTACAGGATTAATAATGATGTAAGTTTCACTAACATCAATGGAAAATTTATTATAAGTATTAAAAAGCACTAATATTTTAGAGATTCCGAGACCTAGTGGTAAATGTGTTGATAAGCACCTCCAACAATAACAACTTTCTGCATCTGCACAATCAAACATCAGTTCATACATCATTTGTGTTTAGGCCCTATGTGTTACGCAGAATAATCTACAGGCTCAGCCAGAATCTTTGGCCTTGACAGGAACATGTGAAAAAAGCGGGGCAATTACGCTGCTTTTAGCAGCACTGGGCTCATTTGATAGGAGTGTGATGGTGGCATTTATAGAGGTATAAGATTTCCGCCTCTTCTGTGAACTTGTTCAAATCTACACATTATTGGCAGCTTTGCTCACTCATTCAAAAAGCCAACATGTCAAACAGGCAGTGGGAAAACATTATGTGTCAGCAGGTCATGAAGAAACTAGAATGTTGTGTTCTGTGCAACTCTATTCACTGTCAAGTCGTACGCACAGGTCAACTTAACAAAAGACTTTATAAAATAATGATTCATGATTGAATCACTGGTCATTTAAATAATAGATGATTACTGTGCAATGGAATTTTGAAAGAAAAAATGAAACGCCTGTCTTGTCAGTCATTTCTTGGGAAAAATATTACCATATTGTATAGTCTACAAACAATCATGAACTTGTGTGAGGAATAAAGCAAATACATCAAACAGCTTCAGATTAGTCAATTATGATCTCTAAATGGGCTACACGGGGAGGCGGGCAAACAATAAATAAATCAATTAAATAAATAATTGAAAAACACCTTAGGCAGATGTTTACACAAACATGTAAACATTGCTTAAATACATTATGCATTACCATGCTCCTTTGTGCATGCTCACATTTCTCTTCCAGATTTCCAGGTGTTCGTTTGGAGATAGTCGGCTTTGATCAGAATATCAGAACAATTCTGTCTTTCATCTAAGAGAGCAGAGTTTGGTTAAGGGGGAATTTTGGCTCAAGGTTTAGTTTCAGGCCTTGGCATGTCCTTGCCTTGTATTTCTTATTCAAACCCACTCAATCCTCTAATATCAGATATTTGGTATCTACTACATCAATCTCCTGTTCATTCCCCACTGCATATATCCTGTTTGAAGAAGTATCGGCTGCTACATCCCTGCTCAAAGAGTGATAACGAAAGAGAGGAACCGGAACAATGGAAATGCATCTCAAAAAGAGCATGATCTGAATTTTGAGCTAATATGTCTGTTAGAGGTCTGCATCCCGACCCAGGCCCGATGGGACCCAAGAACCCTTTGGGTTTCGGGCCGGGTGAGGGTCAGTTTATCAAGTAGTACTTTGGGTTTGGATCGGGTTCAGGTTTGTAATTAATGAAAAAAATAAACAGGTCTACTGAACTTGTTTCCCCAAACATGTTTTTATGCGCATCAGCTCTGTTTTTCCATTGTTTTCCTATGTAAACACATTCTGAATTAATGTCTTTGTCTGTTGCACCATGTCTCACTGTATCTTCAGCATCTCACGCAGGACCAGCACATTTTTAGACACTGTGTCTAGTTAACTTCTAGAACTTCAAGATTTTAAAAACGCATGTTGAAACACCTGTTTTCTGTTTCATTAGTTGCGCTGTGTCTAGCTTGTTTTTAGTACAGGTGTCACAAAGATTCAATGGTCTTAACAAGGTCAGGCTGCAAAGAGGTGACTGTTACATTGTTTAACATTATTCCGGATTGTTCTGCACCAAGCAAAGTTTCAGCACTTGATAAACAATGTTTTTTTTTCCCCTTTTACTCTAGTGTACAGAGGGGCTGCCATGTATGTTTAATGTTGCAATACTGTGACGAATGTTGCCTACAATGCTAAAATAAAATACAGCCTATTGCAACAGTACTTGATAGGAGAAAAAATTATAAAGACAGATACATTTTGGGTTCTGGCTTAAAATCTGATGATATCATTCTGGCCAGGTAGGATTTTGGTCTCAGCTAAGGGGTTTCATTTTAAGGCCCGTACAGACCTCTAATGTCTGTTCCCAAGTATGTGTTTGGATGCATGCTGATTTTAAAGCAGGTGCTGAAATCAAGGAGAACACTGGAGATGCACTTTATAAGTATATGTCAAGCACATCTCACCTTTAAACGACGTCAACCGATTTGTTTTGGTTTTACTATTATACCTGCTCTCACAATAAATCAACAACTTTCACAAATAAAATAAAATCACAATAGTATTTTTAACATTCAATTACTCTAATTTAAAAAAGGTGCTAGTTTACCAAGAAAAGCCAGAGTGAAAATCTATATTTTGCTCCACAAAAAAGAAAAAACAATTTATAATTTGCTGACTATCCATACGCTGATCTCCTCTGTTGATCCAAGAGGTTATAACTCGAGGGTCCATGTCCATAAACATCAGCACAGAAAGACAGAACAAAATTGCAAAGGTAAACACAAAGGCAAGAAATGTTTGTTTGCTCTCCAGACGACATTCACGATTAGAGAAGTTTTTGCTATGTATGCCCCATCTGCAACTTCAATCCATCAAAATCAGCCAAAACTCATGGACAGTTTTGATTAGAGGAACACTGGGAATAAAGAGGAACAAAAAGAAAGCACAGCCTGAGCTGAAAAACTAAATTATTTAACCTCAGAGACAAACTGATCAATTGCTGCACCGCAGGTCAATATATTACAAGGACCTGTTGACCACACTGGTGGTAGGATTTATAATGTGCCGGGCAAGATAAAGGCCATTGATTGCCTCCCACAAGGTCACACACAGGCGGTTTTCATCTCCCAGTGTCTCAATCTGTGACAATTTTCATGGAATGTTTGAGAAATTTCTGCAATTTGGTTAATCAAATTCACAAAGTGCTGGAGCTGCAAACAGAGGGAGGAATAATTCCAGCCACTTGACAGGAAAATAAACTTGCAGCACATATTGGTTCTGGGGCAGAAAATTGTCTTATTTTACATTATTTATGCAAGTCAGAGAAACCGTAACAAGCAATCAGCGGTACAAATAGAACACTGACCCTTCTGGAAAAGGCACGGATACAGAGACAATCAAAGATCTAATAAATAATTCAAATTACAGCACTCTGTGATAAAAGTTTCAGTCGGTCTATTAAATACAACATTCATTACTCACCATTTAAATCTCTCCTTCTTGGAGAGCTGCTGATTATCACAAACACTAGATCTCACACCAGAGATCAAATGTGTTTGATCAAGAATCTTTTGCCCAAAAATACTTACGAGGAAATGGACCTTAGTCCTGTGTAAGGGATAAGCATACAGCATTTTCAATAAGTTGTACTATCTTAAAAGTATAGTTCATTCAAAATACTGTCATCATTTCCGATTTCCAAAACAAGTCTAATTATACTTTAATTTATACTTATAATTTAAATAAATTTGCTTATCTAAAAATCTATTAAGAGAATTCATCAGTGTTTAAGCATCAAAATTGTTTTCCCCACAAATAACAACAAATCATGCACTGCTGTGCACGACTATCCATAAAGACAGCAATATTAGCCTAAAAATAATTGTAAGTGATTAATTTACATCTTGATGTCTTTGTAATGTCAACAGTAACTTTTACTCATAATTCATCCAGCCAGTATCTCTTCATGTTGAACAAGATTCCAGAAGTAAATTAATGACATACCCCCTCCTCTCCTTCAGTCGGTCAAAAGATCCTGATCCTCGCTCATTCAGTAAAGGGGCGTATTCATTCAGTGGGTCAAACCAATGATATGTTCCTTCACAGCCCGCATTCAAATGCTATTGGCTTGTGCTTTTACAGTGGACTGACTTACTAAAAAGACTTTGATGGCAGCCAGAGAAAATAATAGTTTTGAGATTTTAAACTTCAGCAAATTAAACTTCAGCATTCAATTTGTTTTATACTTGGATGTATATGGTCTAATAATGCATTGGCAAATTATACTTAAGTTTCTCTTGCCAGTAAAGCTTGACATGAATTGAATCTGCCAATTTGAGCTTGTAATTAAAAAAGTCCACTGCCCAACGTTTAATTATAGAATGTTAGCTGATTTTATGGCATGTATACATTTAGTACTTGTATCAAATATTTATACTTGTAAAAATGTGTCTAATTAACTCTATCTGCAAATAAATATTATCATTTTTTTACATAACAATAATTTAAATAAATTATGATGACTAACCAATTTCTTGCAAGTGCTATGAGACAAAGTATTTATTTTTTTTAAGTAATTCTTCGTTTGTTGTAATGTCCCATGATTAATCACACAAACTGTGCGATTAATTAGTTAAACATTTTAATCAATTCACAGTCTTATTATTTTAATAATTTGCTGAATGAATGATTGACATGATGGTATACAACAGTGCAACTCATTGAATAGGCTTAACCTCTACAGTCTAGATTCTGTTCCATTCTGTTTAAAAAAAATGCATCTTTTTAAATGCCCCCTAAGAATCTGACTGGGGTCAGGTGATCCCAAAACTAGCCTAATATTACATGGCTACTGTGGTGATGTGGGGCTGGCCGAGTGACGTCTGTGGAGGGCAAGGCCTGGAGAGGAAGAACGATAAGGATTGACACCTGTGGGAAATCACCTCTAACAGCTGTTTTGTGTTGCATTGAGAGCTTGAGAGGGATAAAAGGGCAATCCAAACCTCCACAGGAGAGGGAGAGAGACGCACGCAACAGAGTCTTGTGTGTGTGTGTTGCTGAAAATCAAATAGAGATTATTTGACTAAAAAGTGTATGCAATAAAAAGCTTACTTGGATTGTTTACCCGGCTCCCTCCTCCTTCACAAAGTAGCAAGAAACCTATCACAGCTTCCTTAAAACCATGTTTGGGGAGTAACGGAATACATGTAACAGGATTATGTATTTAAAATATTGAATATAAGTAACTGTATTCAACTACAGTTACAATTTAAATCTTTGGTAATCAGAATACAGTTACATTAAAAAAGTATTAAGGGGAGGGTAAGGGGATTACTTTGCATTTTATTGTCATTTGTTTCATTTAATATTTAGTCTATTCAGTTGGAAAACATTTATCCATATAAACGATGCGATCTAAAGAATGTTTGAACAGCGGTGAAACACTTTCTTAAGATGTGTAACATATACGAGCAGACAGAAGTACGTTTGAAGTAAGTTTGGAGCTGCAAAAATATAAATAAATCTTGTGTAAATTGTCATGTGAACATTTATCTTGTTTTTTAACATTTAAATGCTATTTCTAGCCATTTTACACGCACCTGTTACAAGGAATGATCATATATATATATATATACAGTGAGGAAAATAAGTATTTGAACACCCTGCTATTTTGCAAGTTCTCCCACTTAGAAATCATGGAGGGGTCTGAAATTGTCATCGTAGGTGCATGTCCACTGTGAGAGACATAATCTAAAAAACAAAATCCAGAAATCACAATGTATGATTTTTTAACTATTTATTTGTATGATACAGCTGCAAATAAGTATTTGAACACCTGAGAAAATCAATGTTAATATTTGGTACAGTAGCCTTTGTTTGCAATTACAGAGGTCAAACGTTTCCTGTAGTTTTTCACCAGGTTTGCACACACTGCAGGAGGGATTTTGGCCCACTCCTCCACACAGATCTTCTCTAGATCAGTCAGGTTTCTGGGCTGTCGCTGAGAAACACGGAGTTTGAGCTCCCTCCAAAGATTCTCTATTGGGTTTAGGTCTGGAGACTGGCTAGGCCACGCCAGAACCTTGATATGCTTCTTACAGAGCCACTCCTTGGTTATCCTGGCTGTGTGCTTCGGGTCATTGTCATGTTGGAAGACCCAGCCTCAACCCATCTTCAATACTCTAACTGAGGGAAGCAGGTTGTTCCCCAAAATCACGCAATACATGGCCCCGGTCATCCTCTCCTTAATACAGTGCAGTCGCCCTGTCCCATGTGCAGAAAAACACCCCCAAAGCATGATGCTACCACCCCCATGCTTCACAGTAGGGATGGTGTTCTTGGGATGGTACTCATCATTCTTCTTCCTCCAAACACGGTTAGTGGAATTATGACCAAAAAGTTCTATTTTGGTCTCATCTGACCACATGACTTTCTCCCAGGACTCCTCTGGATCATCCAAATGGTCATTGGCAAACTTAAGACGGGCCTTGACATGTGCTGGTTTAAGCAGGGGAACCTTCCGTGCCATGCATGATTTCAAACCATGACGTCTTAGTGTATTACCAACAGTAACCTTGGAAACGGTGGTCCAGCTCTTTTCAGGTCATTGACCAGCTCCTCCCATGTAGTTCTGGGCTGATTTCTCACCTTTCTTAGGATCATTGAGACCCCACGAGGTGAGATCTTGCATGGAGCCCCAGTCTGAGGGAGATTGACAGTCATGTTTAGCTTCTTCCATTTTCTAATGATTGCTCCAACAGTGGACCTTTTTTCACCAAGCTGCTTGGCAATTTCTCCGTAGCCCTTTCCAGCCTTGTGGAGGTGTACAATTTTGTCTCTAGTGTCTCTGGACAGCTCTTTGGTCTTGGCCATGTTAGTAGTTGGATTCTTACTGATTGTATGGGATGGACAGGTGTCTTTATGCAGCTAACGACCTCAAACAGGTGCATCTAATTTAGGATAATAAATGGAGTGGAGGTGGACATTTTAAAGGCAGACTAACAGGTCTTTGAGGGTCAGAATTCTAGCTGATAGACAGGTGTTCAAATACTTATTTGCAGCTGTATCATACAAATAAATAGTTAAAAAATCATACATTGTGATTTCTGGATTTTGTTTTTTAGATTATGTCTCTCACAGTGGACATGCACCTACGATGACAATTTCAGACCCCTCCATGATTTCCAAGTGGGAGAACTTGCAAAATAGCAGGGTGTTCAAATACTTATTTTCCTCAGTGAGGAAAATAAGTATTTGAACACCCTGCTATTTTGCAAGTGCCTGTTAGTCTGCCTTTAAAATGTCCACCTCCACTCCATTTATTATCCTAAATTAGATGCACCTGTTTGAGGTCGTTAGCTGCATAAAGACACCTGTCCACCCCATACAATCAGTAAGAATCCAACTACTAACATTGCCAAGACCAAAGCGCTGTCCAAAGACACAGCGCTGTCCAAAGACACTAGAGACAAAATTGTACACCTCCACAAGGCTGGAAAGGGCTACGGGGAAATTGCCAAGCAGCTTGGTGAAAAAAGGTCCACTGTTGGAGCAATCATTAGAAAATGGAAGAAGCTAAACATGACTGTCAATCTCCCTCGGACTGGGGCTCCATGCAAGATCTCACCTCGTGGGGTCTCAATGATCCTAAGAAAGGTGAGAAATCAGCCCAGAACTACATGGGAGGAGCTGGTCAATGACCTGAAAAGAGCTGGACCACCGTTTCCAAGGTTACTGTTGGTAATACACTAAGACGTCATGGTTTGAAATCATGCATGGCACGGAAGGTTCCCCTGCTTAAACCAGCACATGTCAAGGCCCGTCTTAAGTTTGCCAATGACCATTTGGATGATCCAGAGGAGTCATGGGAGAAAGTCATGTGGTCAGATGAGACCAAAATAGAACTTTTTGGTCATAATTCCACTAAACGTGTTTGGAGGAAGAAGAATGATGAGTACCATCCCAAGAACACCATCCCTACTGTGAAGTATGGGGGTGGTAGCATCATGCTTTGGGGGTGTATTTCTGCACATGGGACAGGGCAACTGCACTGTATTAAGGAGAGGATGACCGGGGCCATGTATTGCGAGATTTTGGGGAACAACCTCCTTCCCTCAGTTAGAGCATTGAAGATGGGTCGAGGCTGGGTCTTCCAACATGACAATGACCCGAAGCACACAGCCAGGATAACCAAGGAGTGGCTCTGTAAGAAGCATATCAAGGTTCTGGCGTGGCCTAGCCAGTCTCCAGACCTAAACCCAATAGAGAATCTTTGGAGGGAGCTCAAACTCCGTGTTTCTCAGCGACAGCCCAGAAACCTGACTGATCTAGAGAAGATCTGTGTGGAGGAGTGGGCCAAAATCCCTCCTGCAGTGTGTGCAAACCTGGTGAAAAACTACAGGAAACGTTTAATTGCAAACAAAGGCTACTGTACCAAATATTAACATTGATTTTCTCAGGTGTTCAAATACTTATTTGCAGCTGTATCATACAAATAAATAGTTAAAAAATCATACATTGTGATTTCTGGATTTTTTTTTAGATTATGTCTCTCACAGTGGACATGCACCTACGATGACAATTTCAGACCCCTCCATGATTTCTAAGTGGGAGAACTTGCAAAATAGCAGGGTGTTCAAATACTTATTTTCCTCACTGTATATATATATATATATATATATATATATATATATATATATATAAATAATCCATGTTAGATCATATTTTGTTTTCTCTAATTAGACTTTTGATCTTATTCTTGATAAGATTGTTTTTTTTTTCTGTAAAAATAACAAAAAAATCCTTAAAACAAGATAAATTTGCTTTATCTTGTTTTAGAAGAAAGACTGCATAATATATTTAGGTTTTACAGAGAATGTAATTTTAACATGTGCGTTTTGTCTTACTGTACTGGCAGATTTTTTATAGTCAAAACACTACCAGTGCTGAAGTAATCCAAAGTATTAGATTACATTACTGACCTTACTACTTAGTGAACTAATGGAATATCTTTCATTAGCATGTATTCTGTAATCTGTAGAGCAATACATTTTAAAAGTAACCCTCCCAACCCCGCTTAAACCCGATTAGTCGACTAGTCGTTCAGGCAACCCGCTGACTAGTCGATTTTGAAAATATGTCGTTTTGCACATCCTTAGCATATAGCCTGACAAAAGCTTATGGTCTCTCTTCAAACTCAGAATGTGGGTGGACCAAATAAGCATGGAAATAAAAGAGTGAAAGAATGGATTAATGGTTTATCAACCACATCTAATGAAGATTTGTGTGTGAATGCCGGCACACTTTAGCTGATTCATCTCTCAAGACAACAGCAAATGAGAGAGAGAGATTTACAGCCCTCATCATGTTTGTAATTACAGTGGGGTTTTTCTGTCTGTGGTGAGAAAGCTCCTCCAACCAGGCAAAATCTGAACTCTAAAAAATGAGCATCCTTTATTGTTACTTGAGATGTTTGAACATTTTTGCTATAATTAAAATGTGTCAGAAATGTTAAGAGAGAAATTCACTCAGTGCAGCAAGTAAGTAGTATAATTTAACACTGTTACAGTTGTCAACTGGGCTCAACGCTAAGGATTTTTTCTACTGGCCCAGCTGGGCCAGCACATCTGATTTTTACTGGCCCTGGCAAAATCTTCACTGGCCCCAACACAAAAATGACAAATAGCTGTTTTTACAATCATGGCTTTAAAAATATGTCAGAAGATAAATATTTTTTACATATTTATGTTTTTAATTCATAATTAATTAATGTCCTACAGGGGCCTGGGTAGCTCAGTGAGTAAAGGCGCTGACTACCACCCCTGGAGTCGCAAATTTGAATCCAGGGAGTGCTGAGTGACTCCAGCCTATGCAATCAAATTGTCATGGTTGCTAGGGAGGGGAGAGTCACATGGGGTAACCTCCTTGTGGTCACTATAATGTTGTTCACTCTCTGTGGGGCGTGTGGTGAGTTGTGTGTGGATGCCGTGGAGAATAGCGTGGTCCTCCACACATGCTGTGTCTCCATGGTAATGCGCTCAACAAGCCATTGATAAGATGCACGGATTGATGGTCTCAGACACGCAGGCAACTGAGATTCCGCCACTCAGATTGAGGTGAGTCACTATGCCACCACGAGGACTTAGAGCGCATTGGGAATTGGGCATTCCAAATTGGGGAGAAAAAGGGGAGAGAAAAAAAATACAATGTCCCCCAAAATGAATCACATTTATAATTTGTAAGATATGATTTATGCCAGATATAAATTCATAAATGCATCATATTAACCTCAGCTTTCCTGCCATTTACACATGTGCTTCTAAGCCAAGAGTTCTGTGGAGGAGATGATGGGTTTTCGGTCACCCGGTTAGTCATGCTGTCATGCAACTTTTGCCCATGTGTTGTGTTTTCACATGAAGGATCAAAGATTTAGTCACTGAGTTAAAGATTTGATAATTGGCTGAGAGAACAGACTTGCTACTAAATCAGTTGTGATGTGTAATATACAGTAGGTAGATATTAGGCCTAATCTGTGAATTAACAATATGTATATAACATGAAATCGGACAACCCAAACAAGACCAACACTGACTGATTTGCAAAGAACAAAAAACTAAATATCCGTATGGTTCTGAAATAAGACATGTGACAGGTGTTTTATGAGGATGAATTGAAGTAGATGATTCTTGGGTTTCAAATATTCATCTTCACCCTGCAGCTGAAAAGCTCTGACAATAATAGCCTAATAGCCATAGTGAACTTGCTTCTTTTCATATCAAATGGCATTATCATGTCGAATTAATGTTTACGTTTCGAAATATTACCTAATTAAAGTTTTGGATATTGAGCAGCTCGTGATTCCCAGACACGTGGATAACTGGGGTTTAACAAAGTTTATAACTTCTCATTCGGCGCTTCATCTCTAATGGTGAATTAATGAGAGAAAATGTGTTTGTTTTTTAACAGTGGGAATAAAACTAGCGCTCTGTCCCTTTAAGAGAGCACATGCATGTTAAACAGTCTACAGTGCTAGCAACTGGCCCAAATTTTTCTCACACTGGCCATCAGGCAGTCCTTATTGTCGAGCCCTGGTTAAGATCTGAAGTTGGTGACATAATTAGATTCAGTGACACTGTCAAGCAGGGGGCAAAGTGAGACTCAATGGCATTGCACTGTCGATTTCCAATCCTATATGGCCTTTACTAAAATCATTAACTGTATAATGTTTCTGCAAATCCATGGGACAAAAATAACTTTAATACATAGGCCTAAATCTCTATCATGTACAACAACCTAGGGATGTCATAAAATACTGATATATCGTTTATTGATCAGCATGTTATTCTATCGATATATTTTTAAGGCACTGAAATATAAAAATTAGCTGAAATTTAAATTAGAAGCCCAATTTGTGTGCTTTTCGATTCACTCAGTGGGCCTTTTGTTTAACAGTCTGGCATGATAGCGATGGGAGACCACAAGAGAGTGAAATAACATGTATCTCACATGCATACAGAGGATGAGCTGATGAGGGGCAGGAGATGGCAGTCCAAAGTTATGAAGGTTTTTGTACTTCTTCAAGAATGAACAGTGACATTGATGAGATTGCAGGTTAGTGAAACTGGTGTAACTGCACAAACTGAATGATTAGAAATGGCGACATTTATAATGCAATTTCCTTGTAGGTAGCGTTGAATATGTCTTTCATTCAAGCTGTCAAACCACAAAATGGCATACTTGTAACTGAAAATACATTATGTAGGCTCAATCAAAGATACATGTTTACAATAGATCACCAGTGATGGCTAGAGTAAATAATCTTTGTCTTTTGATAATGATAAGGGTCTAATTTAATGGAAAACTATGCGAGTTGCGCTCTGTGGCACTTCAGAATGTTGACGCTGAGCATTGCCGGTGTGTGTGTACCTTTGTAGAAAATAAATAATTGATTCAAATTTTTTACGCGCCATGCCATCCGCCAGATGCGTCCAGTGTGCGACCCACTTGAATTTACCCTGCCGCTCACACTTTACCAAAATTGTGTTGAGAAATATGTCTGAAGAGACAAAAACTATTATGTAATGAGCAGCCCTATTTAAATCTGAAAAAAATCCTGAAATCTATCAATGATCATTGGGAAAATCTTCTGAATATCCATGTGTGAAAAAGCCATCGATCCCAAACCTAACAACAACGTGGGTCCTCATAAATGAATGGCAACTGATTTTAAACATCTAATTACTATAAGAGTACCCCTAAATGAAACAATAGCATTTCAGAGCCTGATAGCAGCACAGAGACACCGACTGGACAGGCTTGATCAGTAAAAAATCAATACAATAGTTAAATGAGGCATAATGAAGTATAAACATTATACCTTAGTCTTTTATTTTAGGTAAAACATTATTAAGCTACATGCTCATGGATACAAAAACACAAAATACTTCCTCCTGCAATATTACAACATATGTAAATTATAAGAAACATTGGTTTTCTATAGATCAAATCCAGTCTACATGAAAAATATGCAAGCACACAAAGAGGAGCTAGTTTGTGTGTGTGTTAGCATATTTTTAAGTGTATGCATTTGAGTATTCTCAGCAAAATGGTCTAAGGAAGTAGACACACCGAGTGGACTACTAACTAGCTCCTTTCATTTTTTTAAAAATGGCTGAGGCTCTCTGAGAGCTCGCTAATTATGTAAACATGACTTAGAGAAATGTTCAGCAGCGGAGGGAGCAGAGAGCTATTGCAGCCCTGCATTACCTCATCAACAGATATTTCAAAAGAGGAAAGCTCGGCGGAATTTAAATGGAACCTCAAGGTTTTGCTAAAGGAAAGGCTGCAAGGAGGAGAATAGGGGTTGGGAGAGGGCACATTTTAATGAAGTTCCCGAACTACACCCCACCGACAACTCAACCATTCTGGCTTAGACAGCAGACCATGTGCTTGTGAATCTTGCTGCCAATGATACAGTGTGTCCCTGAGATCTCGCAACACCGGACTACCAAACCTATTCTACAGCCTGCTGTGCAGTCTCTATTTTCTTGGACAGACAAGAGACAGGACAGTAATGCAATGTTTTAGCCTTTCTCTCTGATATCTATCACACGGAGCTCGGGCAGAGGTGTATGGGAAACAAAACAGGAATATAAGGCCTCAAATTCAAAGCTCAGCATTTACAAATCAGAGCTATTTTTTTGGTTGACCAGGTCACTTTTGGATTCATTTAAATATGAAGAAGGTCCTGTATTCAGGACTGTTGGACACACTAATGTGTACACACTGCAACAGTGTACCTCTAGCTACAAGGGCTGCGTGTTTGCATCCAAAATTCAGCTCATTCAAATGGAAGAAGCATTCATAGTCTAATTAGATTTCAGCAAGAAAATCTGTGTGTAAGGTGATTAAGAAGCATTCCGGCTTGCTTCCCTATTACCGGGTACTTCATTCATCAAAACTGATTCTTGGGTTTAAAAAAAAGTGTGAATAAGGCCACGTGATGAAATAAACCAATGGAAAACCAGTGAATATTTAGCTGGTGATTTATTACTCTCTTCCAGCTCTTATGAAAGTGAGTGCTATCTTAAGTATGCAAAAATCCCCTCCTGGATATTAGGGGTGTAACAAACCATCGATCTGAATCGATGTATCGATCAAATAACCAATGATGCGATGTCAACGATGCAGTGCTTAAACATAAATAATTTCTTTTTTTTTAAATGTACCTTTATTTTGACACTCTCATGCCAGCCACATCCGTAAGCATTTCTGCCAAAGTGCTAAGTAAGCACCAAAATGTTGACATTATTTTATGAACAAGACCCATGAAGATAACGGGAAGAACAATTTGAATTAGGTTTGAATGATCAATGATGATCACATGTGTGTGACTTTTGTTTTAATATTATTTGTTTATACAACTGAAGTACCTAATTTTGTTGTGGATGTCTCAATGTGGATACTGGATTTGAACTTTTCAGAGCGCTAAATACAATTTTCAAACTATATTTTAGTTGCATCTGTGAGATATACAATATATGTAACTGATTACGTAAAATAGGCCCCTGAATCGAATTGAATTGACTTTGAGGTTAGACCTGCCACAATGTCATAATTGTGTGTATACCAGTGCATATCCATGTTCAAAATCGGTTATACCGGTAATACCATTAGTTGGACACTCAGTGGCGTTATGGTGTAATTTTCATTGCTCAATGGCTTGTTTTAAATCGATTAGTAGCAAACGTAAGCTATGTACAAAAGGAACATGCCAAACCATAAATACGTAGAGTAGTCATGTAAATTGTTTTGTCAAGAAAGAGCATGTCCTCCTTTTCAGGCTTGAGCAGTGATCTCTTGGGTGATCACTTCATTTCATTTCAGACACAGTGCTTATTGAGGGTAACGCGGCTTGTTGGCTTTCCACGGGAGATGTCACACTTTTATGGGAATCATACATTCGTTCATTCCGATAATGGTCTTGGCGCCAAATGCACCCTTAAGTAAAAAAAAATGCAAGACGCAACAAGCAGAATGCAGGTGTAACGAGATGCATTTTGAAGTTATTTTTTAACTGACAAGCTGTCAGCTGTCAAAGAAGTCCAACTAGAACATAATTACATTGAAAAACAGCACTGACGGACGCAAATACGCGTTCATTGCGAACAGGCCAACAAATAAGCCTAACTGAAAAGGCTACGACCAAAACATTTTTTTTATCCACATTTCCTTTTAATAAACATTACCTTTCCCAAAAATTGTGTTCAACCATTTGACTACGTGCTAAAATGGTATCACTAAACATAAATTTGGCCTTTTAGTGCCACTGTCTTTGTAAATGTTAATAATGTTGTTGATTTTGTTTTTTATAGAATATGCTTTACATAAATGAAATGTATTATTCTTTATATTACAGTTTATTATGTGCTGCAGTTTTTTCCTCACAGTCCTTATTTGAGTCTCTCTCCATTTTCCGTCATGTGTTTTACTGGTGTGTTGGAATCACAATAAATGCAAACAATTATATTATAATAAAAGTATCTGATTAAATTATTCTGCTTTTGATGGAAACATGACAGAAGACATGCACAGAATGGCACTGATCTTACTTGATATTTGCCCCTCAGCTGCTTTGGTCATGTAGCATCTGTGTTATCTCACACAACTCACCAATAGTTGAACCTAATGCGAGTACGCAGCTGGATGCATCTCCAACTCATGCTGAAGGTGTCTGTGTTTCATGTCAATTTCTCTAAATTTGCTACACATTTGGGTGCAGTTTGTGTGCATGTGAGTCACTAAAATATGGGGCAAACTGTGTTCCGCCTCAAACAGTTGTTGTTGTCATCTAAAAGTAACGTCTGTCATCTCCAATCCATCTAACATTAAAGCAGTGACATAATGTGAGTGAGTAGCAATCACTATGCTCTTTCATCCTATAAATACAATGAGTAGAAACCAGTGGTATTAATGATTATGGCCATGTCAGCCTTTTTAGTTGGCATTCACATCTATGGATCTATGGTGGACGTGGGCCAAGTGCATAAAGAGCATGACAAAAACTCAGGGAACGACCTTCTTGAAGGACACCTGTCATGGGGTGTCATGACTCTGACCAATGTGTGGCAGAAGTAACATTTAAGAGCATGAAAACTGAAGATGAAGAGCGACCTTTCATATTGTGATTTAATAGAATACTGGAGTCCTGTAAAGGTCAGGTAGTGTCATCCATTGCTGTCCACAGACAGCACTGCAAGTAACATGAGGTCCAATTATATACGAGGCTGTAGATCAAAGGATTCCATCACCTGATTATCTAAGTACTTTGCTGAAAAGCCGATGAATTTCAGCGGACATAAGCTGCTTATTACTAAGTTATAATATGAAGATTTTAAAAGATCTTGAGAGTTCTATAAGAGAAACATTGTAAAAATTGTTAGGAGATCTTGTATCTCAAGTGTGAAGACAGGACATTCTTAGCCACAATATTCTGCATTCTCATACCTTTCACAGTAGGAAAAAAATTATCTTACTATTGCCATCTACCTACATTAGTACAAAACAGGAATAATGTGATCTTAAAAATATAATGTTGGTATGGCAAAACCACTGCAGATTTTGACACCAGTACAATCTTTAACTTGGACTTTAATGACTGTCAATTTAGCATTGAGTCCAGGGAGTCCCACTGTGTTGCCAAGGCTCAGGTTCTTGGTTTGACAAATAATATATTTACACTTGTGAAATGAATGCTTGCAGTGTTGTTACAACTCTAGGAGAGGGTTTTGCATACAGGTAAAAAGTGCAGTTGTCAGTGCAAACTGCATCTTTGAATTTGCAAAAATGATTACCCCAGACGACACAAAACGATAGATAAATGCAAATGCATATATCATGTTTCAAAACAAATGGTGCCATTGGAGGATAGCAAACCATGCAAACTGTTTAGTCAGATGAAGATGAAGGGGTTAAAGTGACAGTGAACAGTGAGTGAAGAACAGGTGAGAAAAGATAGGGCAAAGAGAAAGAGCAAAGTACACAGGAATGCCTGTTTTGTCCAGTGATGTCCGTTAGATGGAGCTGTAGATGGGCAGGAATTCAAAAGCATAGAGTCCCAATCCGCTGGATTCTCATTCTCAAGGACCTTTAAAGATCAAAGCCCAGCACATAACAAGTAAAGAAAAAAGAGGAGGGGATCCTGTGAAGCAGAAGGGCCAGCATGCCCTTCCACTGATTAGGCGAGAACTTCCCTCCTACTGATCCAAAAGAAAAGCACCAGGACAGAGGAGTCAAGCGAAGTCTATGTGAATCACCGGCTCCACCTCTGCAGTTGACACCCCCTCTCTATCCATACTGATGGAGCAACTCCCAACCCCAAAGCATGGATCCTATCATGTTACTGCTTATAGTGTGGATGTGAAGGGCTTCCTGTGAAACAGCTAAAAAAAGACAGGCCCTATTGGGATAGATGGATAAGGTCATTTCCACTGGCAATGAAAAAAGCATTGTGCTGGTACTAACTGATGTGCAGCGGCTGTGTTTGACCAGGATGAAATAAAAAATCAAGCATGTGACCAAACCTGAGGGACATGAGAACCAGGACAGTAAGAAAGCAGAGATAGCCTTGATTCATCACAGCTATATGGGTTCAAGAAATAAAAAAAACACAGAAAAAGAACAACCAATAATGGTCAATGTCCTTCACAAACAAGTTTATCTTCAAAAGACTTTTGAATTTTGAAAGGAAAATAAAGACAACCAATCGAATAGCATCTATTACATTTATTACGTCCTCAAAGAGAAACTGTATTCATAAACGAGAGGTAGTTTTATGTGTACGCCCATCTTCCAGGCAGCGCTTGCCAGTAGTCTATCTGTGAGAGGAAACCGCTAGCTTCAATAATTAATCCTGTACAAGATCCATCAATCACTTCATCTCTGAGAGTCAGGGAGACAGATACCAATCCTATTTATTTCAAGTAGGGGCGAGCGGCAGGGGTATGGATTACCGTGGTATGCACGCTAGGCTGGCAGACTCCATGAAATGGAATAATACATCAGGCTTCAGTGTATGCACCTTGGTTCCCCTACCATTTGAGCCGAAGAGCTGAGAACACAATGGCATTTACTTCCAAACTCTTGTAAATATTAGCTACAAAACAATGCACAGCGACAAGCATGCGAATAAGTGCTATATAATAGCATTGTTGTTCCTTTTATCTTGTAAAAAAAAGTCTTTCACAATCACAAGCCTGGCACGGCAGTTCAAAACTAAAGGTAAAAATCTATTTCTCCACCCCAGAATAACTTTGCACCTCACTGAACACATGAGGGAGAGGGGTGAATGATGGAAGATGAGAGGAAGGGAGGGGAGGAGAGGAGAGAAAAGAAAGAAGGAGGTATGGTTGCGTGCAATAAAATATGAAAGCACAAGCTGGGTTCAATTTAGAAGTTCCCATAGCAGGTGACGAGACCTGCATGTGCAACAATAGAGGTCAGGCCATTTTGAGCAGGCACACCTGTCATCAGTGTATACTGGAAACCCCTGCCTTAGAGCAAAGAGAAAACTGAAAAGTCCTTGTAGCATTCAGAACCCCAAAATTACCTAAGGTAGGTTCTCATTACAGACAACAGCAAAACTTGGCCAAAACTACACAACTGACTCCCTATTACACATCAACATGGTTACAGTAACATCAGGCACACTTGGGAATCTGAAAATCAACTTTATTTATAAAAGCACTCATTAAGGAGATTTTTCTAAATGTTAAATCCAACAAGCCTAGATGTACTGTAGAAACTTTAGATGTTATAGCATGTCAAAAAAGACCATGTGTTACAGTTATATTAACCCTTTAGCACGTGCAATAAAAACAGTGTGATTACATTAGGTTGGGCTCAGATGCGTCAGAACAAACCTGTGTGATCTGCATTTATGCTGCTTTTTATCAGCAAAAGAGGGACTGAAGCAGTTGTCATAATGAACCAGCTGCTCAAATAGTCTTTTCAACATCACAATCTTTTTTTTTTTCTTTTCTATTTTTTTATGTAGTGATGCGGACTTGTTTTCTGACATCAAACAAAGAATATACAAACTAGTTAGTCCACTTGAGCCTTCACCCATTCCATCCATCACTCATTCTAACCACTTCCTGTGCTGGGAAAGTGGAAGGGCTAGGTTTTTAGAAACTTCTATGGTTCTATGCTATGACGAAGTCAGAATCCCGTGCTGCACTGCAATGTAAACAATATAGAAATGCTCATAGTCGGCAAGCGCATTTGCGATCACATCTTATTTATCATAATCAATCATCATAAAAACATCTTAAAACACCATAATATGTTAGATAATATGTAATCTGACTTTCAGAGCACCTGCTGTGATATAATCTGTAAACATGAGTTCAGGCTCAACTTGAGCAGTTGTTTCTTAACAACTCAAATTATTGTAGTTTATAATATTAATATAACTAACCTGGGTTGATAGCTTCACAACATCCACCCAGTCCATTAAACTTTGACGGACGAATGAGACACTGTCAAACAACGGTCATCACGACTCTCTGTCAAAAGTATCAGCACTATGGAGCCACATTATTTAGTTTTTCCAGTTTTTGCTAATCTAATATGCTAAACAGCACATTACCATATGTCAATGCAAGTAAAAGCACTGGACACTGGAAAATGAAACAAATTTCCATTATAAATTGTAGAACAATTCCATGTTCAAGAAAAAGGTGGATAGAATTAAATCGATGTGGTTCGTTCACAGGTGTACATATATCAGCTATTTTGCAATGGCTTCAGACATATATTGTCTCATCCAATCCAATTCCAGAGCCGAAGTCTATGACTATTCGGTGATTATTGCATCTTTCTTTAAAGGATTTTTTTAGATTTTAAAATATTTGTATTTTTAATATTATATTCAACATTCTCAGATAACAATTTTTTCTTCTGCAGTAAAGCTGCGAAAGTAAATGTACATTGTTTTAAAGGAGTTTTAGATATTTATATTGGAAAACAAGCCAAAACAAAAACATATCAGAAACGTATTTTGTTGCTGTGCAATAATGGGGAGAAGACTACCCTCATTCACCTTTCTGTTCACTTCAATCCAACTTTAACTCACAAAAACTAATAAACTCTCTCTTATTAATACAGCTGCGTACTGCCAATTTTCTTCACGATAAGAAACACACGGTGACACATACATTATGATTCAATAAGTTGCTAGCCATCATATTATAATCTAGCTGCAGCAAGTGCACATGAGTGGGCAAGTGTCCCCACGACAGGGTGTGCATCAGCCAGGTGCAGTTTCAATCTTTACCCCTTAGATCAGGACATTCGCATAACTCATATAAGAGGCGTTCGCCGCACAGAGAAATGCCCGTTTCGGAGTTTGTAGTTATTTACATGATCTTCTTCCATTTTATTTGAACTTTAGTAAAGCTATAACACATTAAATATAACTGCATTTAAGATGTAACACCTGGGTGTTTCCTTTAAAGAGCTCCGGTTCCACTCATTCCACAATGAGAGTGCTTCTGTATTTACTTATTTGGTATTTTTGCATTATAATTCCATCATAATTTGCAATCAACATCACCTGAAGCTGTTTGGAATATTTAGAGTGCATCTGGACTGTGAGATGTGTAATTCTTCCTCTCCTCAGTCAGGTGCGAGCTGCAGTGCTGCTCTCACGCATCATCATTAGAGTTTAATGTGATCTCATGTTACGTTATATGAGATCAAATGACTGTTCAACAATGACAATATTTGTCAACAATTTTTTATTGTCGAAGTTGTCGATAACGATGACTAATTGTTTCATCCCTACTATCAAGTGTTACAGGAAAAAAAATTATCTGGAAAAACAAAATTCGAACAAACCTAAAATGACTTACGAACCTGATCACTTGCCTTGTTTGAGTTATGAATTCTTCCACAACACATTGCCAAAACCATACACCCATCACTGTCATTATGCAGGAGAAGATATTAACAAAGTCAAATTCAAGAAAAGAAAGTAGTTTTCAAAAACATAGTTTCCAAATGAGATACTGCCAGCAATCTTAACATTATAAAATATTCAACAGGAAATAAAGAGAAATAAACTAATATATATCCATATCAATAAACAAATAATGGAAAATGTTAGTGATGTGCACATGAAATCCAGCTTATATATGCAAATAGAGATCCCCAGAGGAAGAAGGTGGCATTTGAACTTTAATCTCAAATCAAATATTTGAGAAGACTCAGCATCTCAACCTGAAAAAACCCTGAGCACTGCATTTCAAATTCTGGTCATGCATTAGACACCTGTTGATAAAAATGTTAAAGCATTTCTTTTACGGAAAACAAACAAGCAAACATGACCTTTAATTACCACTGAATGCCCCAGAGAGGCTAATGAACTTCTCAGTAAACACTTGCAATTCATACGGGGTAATTTTAATTAGACACAGTTGAGAGAAGTGTTCCATTTACAACATCAAAAGAAGATAAACATTCAATCACAGGTAGACTGGGAGTTCGATTAGGCAAGATATATCACAGTTACAACTAATATGAATATAAAAAAGTGCAGAAGTCTTCCAAAATCATCAAACTACTATAATCAGCCCAACGGGACATTAAAAGTTAAATACCTGTCTCTGTGACAGGAACTGTTCAAACATCTTAACTGTTGTAATCCATGAAGAAAGACTTTAATCCAGGGGAATGTTCTAATGAGCTCAGGCTTGCCTGATTGGGAGGGAAAGGGAGGCCCTCAGGAATAGAGCCACTGAAACTAAAAGAAGCAGGCAGAGAAGTGGTGGTTACCAGTCTAAATAAAAAGCGGTCTGCTCTCCGAAAGGCGTAGACAGGCCAATACATCAGCACGCTGGCCATCCATTGCTGGAACAGATCTCTGCCAGACTAGATTTTAGTCTGGGATCAGGCACTTTGGCGTCCATAATCAGAACAAAATGAAGCAGCCACTACTGACATAAAGAAAATATTCATTTTCTGAAAGAAATAATTTGTGTGTGCATTTGATGCCACTGGAAGTCAATATGTTTACAACATTAAGGATGCAGTACTACCCTCACAATGGTACTGAAAACTGTATTACTCTATGATAGTGCTAAACTCTGCTATAGATGCTGTATTTTTGTTTATTTATCAGCATTGGTCAATATTGGATATTTAGTTGATATTGGATAATTAATTATGGACTTCAGTCTTTTCAAGAAGAGTTAAAACTTTGCTGTAATATAATGCTAACCTAAAAGATAGATTAAGGCTAATATGTAGCCCTTTCAGGGCAATTTTTGATCACTTTCCCTTAAAGGTATGTCAGAGGAAGTAACTTTGTGAATCTAATGACGAGTTTGTGATTGTGCAAATAAACTTATTTTAGCTCAGAATTATGCTTGTTCATTTATTCATTGCATAAGTCAAAAGTACTATTTTTCATATTGTCCTATATAATGCCTTTTAATTTAGATGCACACGATGCAAGTAACTCCACCATTGTCTCGAATTAGTTGATACTACAAATGAGCAACACAAAGGTTACTTAAAGGTTTCTCTTTCTTCATATGCAGGTTTTTTTATTATGTGTTCAGTCTCCGCTCACAAAACAGTAATTATATTTTCAAAGGTACAGCAGAGTGGATATAATTGAAGCCATGACCTGAAACTGTTATTGAATAGATGTGACGCAGATTCCACAGGAGGGCTGGCGGATGGGGTGTCTCAGAGATGCAGATGGGAGACAGAGATAAAAAGAAGAATGTCCCCTTTATTGTTGGACACTGGCAGAGGACCTAAACTAATCAAAAGTGGGTAACGTAAAAAAGTGTGAGGCTGACTTCTTGGTCAAGGTGAAGTGTCATTTTTGTGCCACATGTGGAACCAAATAGAAATTGCTAAATTAATGACTCATTTAAATTATTTAAAATGTCTTCCATTGGTTGGACTAAAAAGCCTTGAATTATTGAGCCTACCTTGCTTTGTGGGGCCACTCAAAACAGAGCCACGTTGAAAGTGCAACAGTGGCTACATTTACATGCACCCTCATAATGCGATTATAATGTGCTTAAGGCAATACTGTGATTAAACTGTATCTCATGTAAACAGAATATTGCGATTATTATATTGCGATTATGCTTATAATCAGAGTAATTATAATTGCAATAAGATATGTGGATTACTCCTATTTTAAGTGCTTTATACTGCCATGAAAACACTTTAATCGCATTTCTTCTACTCTGACCAAAGTGTGCCTGCACCAGTGCTGCAGACAGATCATGTTACACTCAAGCACAGGTTCGAAAACATTACAAAAAATAAGCTGCACTTCATGCACTTCAGCTTCATGTAAAAGGCAGTTCCGTGCACCGTTTTCCAGCACTGGTGCTCCCCATCTACAGCTCCATGGCAAAAGAAAACATACTGTATTTTCCTGAGCAGTGAATGCCTGTTTGCAGTCTGAATTGAATGTTGGGAAGTTGGGAAAAAAACACAAAAGTCTGCGATTAAAGACAGATTAACATGGTCTGTGTGTGCTTCAGAATAAATGGGTGATGCACTGTTCTTTGCATGTGTGGGGCTCATGGGCTCGTGTTTTCAGAGCACTTCACATTCAGAGCACTTCACAGAAACTACTACAAGTTATTATACAAATCTACAAACAGTATAATAAAAAAGGAGGAGATGACAGCGTTTCACCAGATGCGGAAACATTGTAAACTGTCAAATCCACACACTTTCAGTGTCAAAATAAAAGCCTCAGGTGAAGTAAAATGTATATATATATTACTTGTATATAAAACAAATCTAATCCTCAAAATAATAATCATACTTCAATATTATATTATTTTATACAACATTTAGTTCCGGTCCTCGAATCTGATTGGACTAGAGGCATTCTAAGAGTGCTGATAGCTAACACCATCAGCACTGGGATGCTTTACTGTTTGTATAACTCTGCTTGTGTCCATTGCATTCCAAATGTGTAAGAGCAGTGCTGATGTGTAAGAGAAGCTAGATGTGTGAATTTTCATTCTTCCCTGTGACATTAATGATTTGAACCAGCAGGCTGTCTTGTGTGTGCTATGAGCGTGTTGAGATGACGTTGACAACCATGTCCAGAATTTCTTTGAAGTCATCCAGAATTGTCCCTCACTGAGTGATTGCTCAGATTACTACTACACTATAGCTGAGAAATAGAGTTAAACTAAAATCACAGCAAACACGCTCAGTGCACCTACCTTATACCCCAGATTTCCGGGTTGGGGACTTTCAAAATAGTGGAGAAGAGAACGTTTATTGTGTTTGTGTCAAAATAAGAGTTCCCAAAGAAACTGCCGTCCTCCATGTTTTCTCACCGACAACAGAATATTAGTGAAATACTTGTAGGATAATACCGATAGCATGTTTGGCAGCATCACTCCATGATCAGAGCAGATTACTACCACACTACAGCTGAGGAACAGAGTAAAACTAACACCTGCAGCATGTTCATCATTGTAACAGATGCAGGTAATCACATGCTCAGTCTCTCTCTCTCTCTCTCTCTCTCTCTCTCTCCCTCTCTCTCTCTCTCTCTCTCTCGCATACACACACACACATGTCCTTATTTCTCCAATAACTTGTTAGAAACAGCCTAAGAGGCCGTTAATAGTTCTAAAGTGTGGTTTTTAAAATTAGTAACGGAGGCTTGGATGCATCTTGTGAACTAGCAATGGAAGATCCTGTGTCCCACATACAAGAGCGTTTTATGGGACAGTCCTATATTTTTCCCCTACTTATTTATTAACTTCTTCGTTAAACTGCTAAAAGCAATATCACACTTTCATTCCTGATGTTTCGTTCATCTATCAGCACGGCTGTGATTACCTGCAAACTATTATTTTTAAATAGATTTTTATTCAATGACTTTTGACATAATTATCGAGATATGTATCAAATATCGTCAACAGGCTGAAAAATATAGATATAATTTGAAATGAGGAATGTTCTAGAGGAACTAATGTGTCTAACAAGCATTTTGCATGAATGTAACCCCTCTATGTAATCTTCAGTGCATTTGTGCACTGGAGGGATTAGGTGCATTGTAATCAAAAACAGAAGATTGCAATGATTAGTATTTAATCTGCAAATGGGTTTCACCGGCAGGTGCATTGACTCTCATGAGAGGTATCATATTGTCTCTGATTCAGTGGGGGAAATGCAGTCATTTCTGGCCTAGTGAGCCAAACTTCTCTTTTTTACAGCCCCTCCACATCCTGTGTAATCAGATCCCTCTCCCTGGACATTGCCACGTAAATGTAACCGGATGATTCCGTTCTCTCTGCCCACAACTCTCCCTGGACTGCTCCAGTGCCATGTGTGTCCACTATGGCACCCCAGCAGGAGCAGAGGCATATTGCACGTGGGCACCATGCCACGGCAGTGCCAGTCAGAGAGGATTAGTCTTGATGACAGTGCATTAAATGTATAGTCCTTAGTAGGACTGAGCTGCTCATCCCACAGTTCAGCTTCGGTTCAGGGCTGAGAGAAGGTTCAGGGGTCTTTAGTCCCTGCCACTCATTAGAGGCGGAGTGTCACACTAGCTTAGCTCCTCTTTCCTGCCTGTCTCCCTCTCCCAGAGTGTCCCTTCTAGAGACCAGCACTTTTCCAGTCCAGCAATCCTGACACATTTCAACAATGGTAGACACCCCACGAGAGCCCTTTTTTGATGAGAGTTACAAGTTTGACATATACCTGAACCGGATTCTCAAGCTAACTAAACATATGCGATTCCACCAGGGGAAGTACAATATTAAGCAGAATGAAGAGTGTGCTCCTAAACCTGGCTTTTGTGAGAAAAGTCATTCAGAGCCATACCCAGAGTTTGACCTTGTTTGGAAATATTGTTCAATGTGGGTTCAGATGTGGTTGTCCTTTCTTGGAAAATACTGTATTTTCTTGTCAAATGAAATGTCTGAATCTTTTTTTAATTGAAAAGAAACTGAGAAGGAATCTTCAAAGGTATCTTGGGGTGTGTCAAAAAACTTTGTTTACTGTGCTCATTGAAAATAACAATGATACTACCCACAGATGGAGCAATATAACCATTATGCCAGTAAAGCCAAAGTCTTCATTGACTAACTTTTCACATATCTTTTTGTATAGGATCTGACCTGAATTAACTTGACGATGCTCTTTGATTTCTGTTCATGGAAGCCATTGTCAGATCTCATAGATCCCTATTGTAATTCGTTTTCATGTTTGCCTCAAATTCTGTTATGCTGCTATTTTCTAAAGCCTTTTTTCTGTTGTGGTGCTGTGGTTGTTCCAGTTAGGTGAACTGTCAATCCTTGGCCCATCTACTTTAAATCTCACTCATTGCCTATGTGTGTATTACCTCTTTGACACCACCTCTCTCCTTCTGCCTTCTCCCTCATTTTGAGCAGATTGGTTTATCTAATTTTCCAGCAAACGCTTGAAATGTATTCCAACTCACATTCTACCTACGTATGCACACAAGGGAAAGGGAAAGAAGACTATATAAATATGACCATGAGCTCTGAACGTCCAGCAGAAGAGAGACGGGCTCCCAAACATGTCCTCTGCACTCCAATAGACTGACCTGTCTGGACAGCATTAGAAGTTATGCTTACATCCAAATACTACTGCCAATGAATATGGAGAATAGCACATTATACAAAAGGGAAAAAAATATTTTCTTAATGTAAAAGCAAGAAACATGATGTGATGTGACCAAGTTTGAGGAAGTCAGGTGAATGTAATGCACGGGACGTGAGTGGTGAGTCAGAACAAGACTACTAAACTAGATCACTCCCATTATAATCAACAATGCTTTATACACTCATTTATTTTTATTAATTTTACTCCAGCAAATATATTGTCCCTGTCAGACTGAAAATAAAATGATTTTATTGAAAAATATCATGTGAATTGAGAGTTATGAATTTGATTGGTGTATATTTAAAAAAATAAAATTAAAAAAAAAACCTTTTATGCAGTTAATGGATTAATGGATAATGACTGAATAATTTTTGAGTGAACAATTCCTTTAAGCAGCTCATGCAAAGACAGTTTTAATAGCTATTGATTTCAGTTGAAAATAAGGTAAGAATAAGAAACAAAGAAATCTTCCAGTGTGAAAATTAACAGTAGCAGGATTTCACAAAATCTGGTCACTTTAAAAAAAAAACACGATCACACACACAAAATTGAACCCAGAATGGTTACAGAATTTTTTTCACACAAGCAAAAACCACAACTTTAACAATTTTAAAACAAAATAAAAACTAAGTGCCAAAGCAGTAGGAATATGGAGCAAATACAGGAGGTGTCACATTCAGCAAGAATCAAACAATCAGCAGCAATGAGACTGCTTAATCCCTCTCAGTCTGCCATCAGTAAACTCACTCCAGCCCCAGTGTCTGACTGGCACAAATGATGTACAAATGCCCTTGATTTTTGGAGAAGGTTGTCTTCCCTGCTTATTGTACCTGAAGTGCAATACATTAGAAACAGCATCGCAATGGCCTCTTCCCCTGCTTTGAGAATCCATGCATCTGGTTGATTTAAAAGGGATAGTTCACCCTCATGTCATTCCAAACATGTATGACTTCTTCAGTGGACTATAAAAGGAGAAGTCACCATTCATTTTCATTGCATTTTGTTTTCCATAAAAAAGAAAGTGAATGGTGCCTGAGGTGGTCAGTTCCTAACATTCCACCAAAACATTAACATTCTCCATTTGTTTCCATGGAAGAAAGTCATATGGGTTTGGAATATGAATATATATATATATATATATATATATATATATATATATATATATATATATATATATATATATATATATATATATATATATTGGGTGAACAAACCCTTTAATTTAAAGGACAACACACAATCACTATCTGAAATATCACTGTGTTTCATGTTTATGCAATCAATCTACTCTGACCTTTCTGTTACTTGACATACCATACCAGGCTGTAGATGACATCATTTGACAAGTGCTAATATTCCACAAATCAATTCCTATAAAACATTAAAGGGTTCAATACAAGTTAAGTTCATTTGACAGCTTGAGGCATAATGCTGATTACCACAAAAGGTATTTTGGACTCATCCCTCCTTTTCTTTTAAAAAAAGCAAAAATCGAGGTTACAGTGAGGTCCTTACAATGGTAGTGAATGGGGCCAATTTTTGGAGGGTCAATTCTGCTAAAACTGTTCCCTTACTTGAGCTGTAAAGTTGTTTTAATGTTGTTTTATGGAGGTTTTATGCCGTTTTATGCCGTCATGGCAACAAAGTTGTAAAATGAACACACATATTGTGTATGCCTGCAGGCTACTTTTGAAACCATGAGTATTTTAACATTTACAGATTGGCCCCAATGACTTCCATTGTAAGTGCCTCACTGTAACTAGGGATGCACCGGCATCTATGCTAATATTATTTTATTTGTTTCCCTGTCTCAACCTCGGGACTCCTATCCTGAGTTCAACAGAATCGGCTGGATCCAGTTCCATTCCTGCTTCGTGTTGGACTCCACTGCTACGCGTCGCTGTGTGATGATGATTAATATCAGCCGGTGCCAGCCAAACATCACTTCAGTCTATTACGATGGACTTCAGAGGATGAACTGATGCCAACTCCAACCTTAAGACATGGGATACTTCATATGCCATTGTCTGAACCTTGGATTTAGGATAGACCTCGCCGTAATTACCGGCCAGGTTGAACTGCAATGCACCTAACTGCCTGCATCACCTCGGTCTAATGATGGACTACACTCTTGAAATGGAATACATAGACTATCAATTAATTGCCAACAAAACTCTTAATCAGCCACTAACAAGGACAATGCATCAATATGAACTTCTCCAGTAAATCCAGGACAGACTTCAAAGAGATTAGTCATTAATCTTACAGTTCATACAAAATCTTTGTTTAAACACTGACCCTTAACACTTATTTAGTATAATAATTTTAAACCATGACTTGCGCTATACTTAAGTAATATTGGCATTATATTCATGATGTAAGCTAGAGAGGAACTGACCCCCACAGTGAGTCTGGTTTCTCCCAAGGTTCTTTTTCTCCATTAACCAGCATCTTATGGAGTTTTGTATTCCTTGCCACAGTCGCCTTCAGCTTGCTCACTGGGGTAATTAATACAATTATTATTTAATTACTTATTTTAAAACACAATTCACAACCGTGTTTTATCAAACTACACAATGATGATTCTAAGACATTATAGATATTACAGTTTTATATTCTGTTAATGCATGATCTTCTGTAAAGCTGCTTTGTGTTGTGAAAGGTGCTATACAAATAAAAAATTACTTGACTTGTACAATAATAATATCAAATATTCTTTGATAAAAATATTTGTTTAACCTGTTGATATGCAATCGGTAGTGATGCGGTAGTGATGTCACTCTGCTTACATTTAATATATAATTTACCGTCTATAAATGTAATTAATGTTAACAAATTATAAATCTTTTCAAAGGTCTAAGGGTTAAACATTGATATCAGATCTCTATTTCACGATAGCAATGCTCCAGAAACAGTCATTTAGTTATTTGTGCCAGGAGTACAAATGAAAATATGCAATATCAAAACGGGACTTCATACCTTTGTTATGAAAACGCGATCGTGAGATGAATCCAGTTCACCACACTTGGGTCAAGTGTTAATTGAAAAACATCCAATCCAATGCCATAAAATATATTCTCCATTGTTTACATGAGATCTTGCCTGAAAGAATTACCCTTTGTCATCGTTCTTCAACAAACTATGCAATCTGAGCAGCATTCATGTTGTAAAACTGTATATTATCTTATATATTAGAGTCTCATAAACAAAATGAGCCTGTCTCCAAAGTCTATTTTTTAAAATGCAGCATAGTTTTATTAAAAATAGTCAAGCAGTGCAGTCGGATTTTGTGCCGTCTAGAAAGGCGGAGCCTTAATTTTTCTCTGTACACCGGCAGCGATTTTACAGAGACAAAAGCTTGCAGGAACCTCATTTTTTGTTAGATCATCTTCAAATTTGAAACATAACTTATTTAGACTTGTGGCTTTGAGAACATTGTATTTCTGTGTTGTCTTGGCACTTTTATTATTGTTTTTTTAGATTATAAAAACATGTTCAGCACAAAATATTTCCCATACTATAAACTTCAGCTTCTCTAACTTAAAAAAATAACAACATACATTAATTCTTGAGAAATAGAGCCCAAAGTGTCTTCTTTCAAAAGATACTTAAACTGTGTCCATACACCAAAGGGTCCATTAAACACAACCGTTTAAGTTCAGGTATGTCATTTTCATGGTTTGTGCTCAAAAAGGGGGTGCGTATCAACAGGTTAAGAAAGCAGCCTTCTGAGAACCTTTGCTTAGTCATATAGTTGCAAAATCGGTGAACAATCCACATAGAAAAGTCTGTTTTCATTAAAGATAAAAAAAATTACTATATCGGCCACCATATCGGTAATCAGTGAATTTCCCCCCTCTAATACTGGTATCCGTCTCAAAAAATCCCATATCGGTCGGGCTCTGTGTAGTTATAGTAGTTTCAGTGTACCCTAATACTAACATTCAGATTTTGATTCCAAACAAAGTCTAAACTAAAATAATAATTTTGGGCCCATTGTGTCCAGAATGTTTGGTTTTGGTTTCAGGCAAGAATTTTAATTTTGATGCATCACTAACTGTGATCCAAATTTTTGCTTCTTTTCTTTTTTTTAAAGAGGGACAAGTCCAAATAAATGTTTGTGCTAATCAACATTATGCCACAAATGCTTGTATTGAACCCGGAATTTTCCTTTAATTAATTTTGACTGCAAGCACAATACCGCAGGCCAAACACGTTAAACCATCAGCTTCAATTAGGAAGGCAGCCGCATCTCAGACAATGTTTTTGTCTCTCGCATTTCCTCATATCATCTCCAACTTGAATTCACAGAGAAATTATGCTCATACACACATAATGCCTAATGTGAATTGGCAGAATTTGAATGACAAGTGCATTAGAAATCTGTATTTATAACTTCTCTGAGCAGTGCAACATATTACATGGAAATAAACCCAAACAAACAATCATATCCCACCTTTCCATATTTGCACTTCAAAGATGAACTACTCAACAAACGAAACTGAGTCTCTGGTTACCAGAACCACAGAGGGAAAACATAAAGAGCTGAATCTGACATGACACATAAACATTCAGTTGCTGTCTATTTTGGCATTGTCATTCATATCCACACCACTCTCCCTTCAAAAAAGCCACTTGTCACTCATAAAGAATACGCAAAGGGATAAAGCAGTGTATTCAATTCATAAATATCCCGTTAAGAGGGCCACGTCAGTGATTTGTCACAGGGGACTTTGGCAGAGCTGAAATTGATGTAAAGGAGACATGTGAGTTATGTATGTGGCTATGGCAGGTGCTCTGATATTACTGAGCGAGGCCGACACACTAACCCACCAGAGTGCTTCTTATCACTCTCTTAACCAACTTTCACAAGAGGATGTCATTAATTTAAAAATGAGGAATGAACCTTTTAAGAACTAAGAAAAAGCCTTAAAATGCTGGACATGCACATGCAGTTCCTCTGTTTGCTGTTCTCTGATGATGTCAGTTTATGTGTAAAACTCATGCGTGCTTCATTGGGATCAATTGTAATAAAACAGTATTGCCATTACTGAGCTATACGTTTATGAATCTCCTCAGAGAAACAGAGTCATTTAAAATCCCTCCAGCTTACGGCAGTGAAACAATGTTTAGTTTCAATCTCCCAGCAGCCTCTACACAGAGGGAGCCATGCCACACAACAGCCTGAACATGAACAACAAATACAATTCTAAAATCAAGCAAGTCATCATCTCATTTCCATTCAATGATAAAGTAGCTGGACTGAAAAGAAATGAACTAATTTAAAACAGCTGGCCTATAGGTCAAGGACAGCTGGAGCAAACAGTCTCAGATTTTTCCTCCAACCGTGATACAAATAAAAACATTTTACATTTTCATTTTCAATCCCGAAAATCTAAGAGGGTTGTTATCATTTCTTATTTGTTTTATGCATTGTGTATGAAATACCTTCAGTCTTTGATAAATGTGCTTAAACACATTTTCATATGTAGATTATAAGGTATATGGGTTTGAAGATAGCACAGCTTCTAAGCTGTGGCACAGAGGGAAATGAAATAGCATCTACTGAAAGCCAATAAACAACAGAACTGAGCTAAAAAAAAAAAAAACTTGCATGATTCTATCATAAACTATTTTCCATTACCAAATTAATTACCTTTGCATTTTTAATAATGGATCACTCAGTGCTTTGAACCCTGGGAAAAATTCAAGGAATCTTGAAAATGTTACAAGAAATACTACCAATTGTCGGCACTAAGCTCTCCACAGCTAAAGAGAGATTGAGCCAGACTCAGAGGAAATAAAGGAGCCTTAGAAGAAGAGAGTCTTAGGAATTTCCTGTTCATGTTCTGTTCTAAATTAGCACCAAAATGTCTATCTGGGATTTCTCTCTTGTCATACCAGTTGGTGCATTTTAAAAATCATATCCTGTCTATATTTCCTGGGAATTGAAACATCTATGAATAAAAGTAGTGCTGGAACAGATGGCCAACTATGATAAACAGTGAAATTTTAACTTACAAACTGCTCTGCAATTTCCCACCACAGAAGCAACAGAATACTAGTTGAAATAATGAACGCCAAAACATAAATTTTTTATGTGCAGATCATAAACTACTATAAATGTATATTTGCAAAAATGTGAAAATAAGACATTGGAATATACTGAAATCTTTATGAACCTGCTGTTCCCAAAATACTCAATCTATGTCCTGCCTGTGAAAATTATTCAAAAGCAAAGTTAGGACAATAGAGTGGTAGATCTAAAGCAACTTCCTCCTGTTACAAAAATAAGGCAATCAAGCAGTTGCTGTTAATATCTGAAGTAACATCAGAGCCTCAAGAGAGGTTTCTGTTAACACATTGTGTCCGATTCACTGCTTTAAATAAACAAGGTTTTATCTCTATAAAGTCAGCAGGAGTTAAAAAAAGACAGCAGCAGATGGCGGAGAGAGGTGACCTTACCTCATTGGTGTTCCACCTGTGTCTCTCTTTTGGCAATGTGGAGCATTTTGGTAAACATTCGAGCAGCTTTTTGGGCAGGTATATTTTCAAATGTCCGTGTTCATCTGCAGAACAAAAAGAGGGTGCAACAAAAAGCCTATTAATCAATAGTTGTGATTTATTGATACATTCAAACGAATAAATAGATCTCAGTGCATAAATACAATAGCTAGTTTATATTATTAAATATTAGAATATGATTATCCACTGCAGTTCTTCAACATTCTTCATACACCGCACATAGTGAGGATCATAAATTAACTGGCTCCAATTATTCTGCCAGCAAAGAGTGGCTATTGAGCAACCTGCAGAATGAAGGCAAGTTAACAGCTTTAAATGAATGGAAATCTAAATTAATGGGCCACGAGTACTGTAAGGAGAAAAGAAACATTGTGACATTTTGTGATGAGAATCATCAGACTTTAGGTGTTTCAGTAGTGGAGGTCCACTCTCAAAGGCTTAAGGGGGACTGATGCTAAGCTTTATTAAGACTTTAACTACCCAATAAAGTACACAGTCACACTGATCCTGACTGCTAGAAAGAACAGTAAAAAGCACAAATGGCAGTTGAGGATAAAAGAAAAAGGGAATACAATTTGTTCAGGGGCAATTAAGGCAGGGCTATATATCAGGCTTTCTTCTATTCTTACTCTTTCTGTCTCTCTTTCCCCTTCCTAATGGCATGGCAGGCCAGTCAAATCACTGCCATTTAACTTTCATTGTTCTAGGGCAGAATTTCTAAATTACAAAGAAATTGTCTACAACTGTGAATTGAGCTCAATTATAATCACCTTGTTACGACCAACTGCTGATTATATATATTCGTCTGTCACCAGTACCCACATGACATTCACATCCCATTCCAATAAAACCCTTGCAGGATGGCAGGAATGTGGATGAAAAAATAAATAAAAGGGATTGGCCACCAGTTGTTCTCCCTGTGAGCAAGAGTTATTTCCTGAATGCAGGCAATGTGTTTAACTACTATAAGTAAATTTGGCCTCAAAGATTTGACAGCAAGTTTTGGGTAAAAGAAGCACTTTGTCATTTAAAATAAAATTACAGGTCACGATGCAGATCAAAAGACATAAGCTCTGTTTCAAACCTTTTAAACCTGCCTCACTTGCATTAAAAAAGACAGCCTAGACACAGCGCAACATATAGAACAGAACGCAGGTGTCTTAAGATGTTTTTAAAAGTTGTTTGTTTAGCTTAACATGATGTCTTAAAAAGTAGGTGCTCCAGAACGAGACACTAAAGCTCTGTACACACATGCAGTGACTTTATCGCTTCATGACGCTAGTAGAGGTAGACCGATATATTGGTTTTACCGATTCATCTGTGCCGATAGTTGCTTTTTGGAACTATTGTTATCGGCAAAAATCTCTGCCTATAGTTTAAGATATTTTTTTATTCCTCATCAACAAACCTCATCTGGTGAAATTTCAATATATGAATATATTCATCAATATATGCTATAAAGAGATTCATTTGATAAATATATTGTAATGGAGGAGGGTGTATTTTGGGCTCGTTTATAGTTAAAAGTCCTGGGTTATGCACCAAATTGTAATTCTTTTGGTTATTATTGTGATTTTGGTTGCACAATAAACAACTTTTGGGATTTTATAAATTTTGGACTCATCTAGACGCAATGTTTTTTCCCTTCATAATAAGGAATGATTACGATTATTTTCAATCATTCTATAAATCGATTTGAAAAAAATAAATAAAAATATCAGACAATTAATCCGTTATCTGCCTTTTCCCACCACCTTAGTAATCAGTATTGGCAAAATCCGCTATCGGTCAACCTCTATTCGCAAGTAGGCGTTCCTTATTGGTGGATTTCACGTCTAATTATCAATATCAGTTTTAATTATTAAATTTCATCTGAACAGCAGTTCCACTCTCTGACTGCCATTCAGTAAATTATTTTAAAAGCAGAACAGAAATGTTCTCGAACAACCCTATTTTATGTTCACTGCAAAAACATTCTACTTTGGTGTAATTTCGAGGGGGTTGGTATCCAATTAGCTTCAAGCTTAGTTATTATTTTGTGAGCTCAACCTATATTTCAACACTAGCAAAATGACTGGATATCTCAAACATAAGGCTGGGCGATATTTTTCATATTATATCATTTGATTTTAATATTTATCACGGTATTGAATCACATTTGCACATTGCACATTTTTTTGAATTTCCAAAAAAAGAAGAGAAAACAAAATCCTAAAAACTCTAAATAGTATTTACAAAACTGCATTGGTGCACAATGCAGTGTTGTCTGAGGGATCTTCTATGAAAATTATTTTATAGAGTTTATCAATTGAGTGCAGTTGGATATGAATGTCATAAGATGATCTGTTCATTTTTTTTTTACATTAAAATTATTTTCATATTTCTTTACATACAGATATCCAAGTATGGGGGCATAGAAGCCCTTGTGACTGAGGAATGATACTGTATGGGGGTTCAGGGGTATCTCCAGAGAGACACTTTTGAAAATGTATAAGTCTGAATGGACCATTTTTCTATTTTCATTAAAGTGAGAAAGACTAGGCTACAAACTAGTAATTGTTTTGTCTTTCATCCTTGTCAGAGATGATGAAATCTGAATAATTTCACAAAATTAGAACAGAAATCTATTTGTTTATTATTAAAGGCTTGGAACATGCTGATTAATAAAACAAAATTTAGAAAGAAAAAACGTTATGGTCTAAAGGCGCTCTGGAAACACACACCTCATGTTTACTCACATGTGGGGAAAAGAGGATGTGGGTGTGGAAAGGGACAGGGCCTCAGTGAAGCGTGTTTCAATGCTAGAGAAAAATATTCAAAAATACAGCGCAGAAAGATCAGATATGATGTATCCAGCACTGTTGTTTTGTCGCACTGCTCACTAGAGATGATGAGAGGGTGTAACCGTCTTCATGATATCTTGCAGTCAAGATGGAATCAATCTGGGGTCCGTATCCGGAACACGGTGACCTACGTAGCAGGGGCAATTGCAACTTCACATAGTGGAGGAGTGGTGGTGGCGTAGTGGGCTAAAGCACTGAGCTGGTAATCAAAAGGTCACTGGTTCGATCCCCACAACATTGTGTCCTTGAGCAAGGCACTTAACTCTAGGTTGCTCCGGGGGGATTGTCCCTGTAATAAGTGCACTGTAAGTCGCGTTGGATAAAAGCGTCTGCTAAATGCATAAATGTAAATGTAGTCTGAGAAATCCGCACCAAGCCACTCCCAACACTAGGGAAACGCTTGCCCAGCACTGCTGTCAATTTTACAATCCACCTTGCAAGCTTGACGCTCGGCTTCTATAGGAAGGATTTGAAAGAGCTCGCTCACATTCGCTCAGCACACGCCAGTGAAAACATACAACAAGAAAGCCAAACTGTTAGTGTTTTTAGCAACCCGCATGTCTAGATGTAGAACACAGGCTAAATATTGAAAATTACTCAAAAGCTTATCGTCGATATCATGGAGTTTTTTTATCGCGATAAATATTGATATAGTTTTATCGCCCAGCCCTACTCAAACAATGTACAAACACACACACAGGGGGTCAAAAGCAAAACCGTAATATAATATGAAGGAATCACCATCAAAAACATCCCCAATATGTTGCTTAGACTCTAATTTTGAATGACAGAACAACCATATGCGAAACTGTACTAAATCCTGCAAAAATGGTTATGAATATGTATGCAAATTCTTAGTCTCTAAGCTTATGCAGTCACACATCACTGTGTGTTTTGTCGCTGCATGAGTCACTGAAGCAGGGCTCCAGTCTCCGACTAAAATGGTAGCAAATGCGACCAAAAATTATTGATTATGACAACAATTTAAAATCGAATCTAGACAGTCAGGTTGTATGGGTTCCATCAGATATAATCTTGTAAGTTATTGAATACATCTTTAGAGCACGCAAAAGTGTGCCTCGTGCCACTTTTCACCCTATCTGTTGTGATGTGCCCGCAGCCGCATGCAAAAGTTTGAACTCAGGAGCTCAGTTATGTAGATTCAATTTCTCAGCGAATCAGCCGTCAGTGAGTTCCATTAAAAATGGTTTATGTTCCATTATATAATTAAATACAAATTAGAGGTCAACCGATATTGGATTGTGCTGATTCAATAATGCGTTGAAAGAAAACAGTTAGTCTGCCAATAGAGTCAATTTTTTAAATTGGTAGCCTATATTAAATGTTCTTAGTCATTTCTTCCTGTTAGGGGGTAGAACAGACAGAGGCTATAAGAATCCAAATGAAATTAAATTCCAGATGCACTTCATATTTCATCAACACTACATCATCATCAACAGATGAACATTAATGATCGGTGATCGCTTGTCATAAATTTCCGATATGACTTAATGATTGCGAACTGCTCTGCAACAGCTGAAAACACTCACAAGCCCCTGCGTGCTTAGAGAAAATACAACATTCACGTTTTCAATTTGAAGGACGCAGTGCGTGCATTTATTTATTAAAATAGTAATCAAACTTTTTACATTTCATAATCACATTAGGTCATAACATGATTTCTGTCTATCTGCCCCCAAATTTAAGACCTCTTTAAATAAAAATTCTAATAAAATGTACTTTTGTTGTATCATTTAAGATACATTTTTATGACCTTAAAATTTGGAAAACCCCATTTTAAGACTTTTTAGGCATTTGCAGGAACCCTGCCATTCACTTGCATTGTGAGGACAGAGCAGATATACAGTATACTTCTAAATATCTTCATTTGTATTCAGCAGAAGAAAGTCATACACTTCTGAGATGCCATGATGGTGAGTAAATTATGGGATAATTTTCATTTTTGGGTGAACTAACCCTTTAACTATTACACAAGGTGCATTAAAACACAAGAAGGCAACACACTACTCAATGCATACATTACTTTATGTAAATATCTGTAATGTAGATTCTGAAGGTCAGTACTAAATAAAAATACATATTTTATCTCTTATATTTGTATAAATTATGAAAGAGATTGAACATTTATGAGACAAATGCAAATTTGGAGGGAAATGCATTATGAGGGAAATGCAAACTTATTTTCTCAAATCTATAAACTGTATATTAAACCTCAGATTAATGGATTAAACGATGTCTTACTTTTCTTCAACTTTTTATCTAGTTTTTGAACAACAATATAAATTGAGCAATTTGGTGACAAAAAACAGCCATTTGGCTCCTTAATGTTTCTGTTCAGGAGCCAATGGCTCCTAAGTCATTTTGTTTGTCTGGAGCCTTGTGATGACATAGCAAGACACATCTGCTGCAGCCATTACACAATCCCCAGGTCTGATGGTTTGCTTTCCACAATCGGCCGTTTATGCATTATCAAATTATCCTGGTATGAGGGCCTGTTTCTTCATATCAGCGTTGTAATATGTTATAATGTTAGATATTTGCTTTTCTCAAATGACAGTGGCATCAGCTAAACTGGTTGTTGGTCCTGTTGTAAATCTTTCATCCTTCCCCAGTTGTCAGAAAATCAACTCTTATATTACAGACATCTGTATATGTCAAAGAATAGGATATTGTCAACAGTTTGGACTGAGAATAATGGCCCAAAATGGCATAATAATATTGCACATCTTCAGTTTTCTTTCTCTTTGTCTTCCATCCATACTTTTTTCAGAAACGTCACGTTTCACTTTCTTCAAAGACAGATTTGGTTTGTAATACTTTGTTATAGTTTGTAGTTCATGTTATAATTGTAGGGTGGCGTGATTGGAAGAGGATAAGAAAGGGAGTACAAGATCAATCTTTCCCTCCATGTGGCAACCCTCTATAATGCAAGTAAATCACTCACACTTGCAACCAAATCTCATGCTATGCAACAAAAATATCTATAATTAGCCACTGGCTGGTATATGTTCAGACTTCAATCACCAGTGGTTGTGAGGTATACTGGAGAAGAAGTTATTAGCACAGAGGTCCTTTCACTGCGTGTTGAGAGTAAACGTTTGGTTTAACTCGTTCAGTGTGTCCAAACGAGGAATCAATGGATCCATTTGTCATTGAATAATGTCTCTTTTAAAATCCTTTCAGTTTTTTACAGTCAGTTGTTGATTAAAAACAGCACAAAATAAATAATTAATTCTAATCACCAGGGGCATTGCTAGACTTCAGTGTCATCCGGGGCTTAGCCCACAGGCTATATTATAATAAAAAATTAAGAAGATTCCTTCTATCCATGACTTATAAAATCGCCACCCTAACTGTCAAATAATAATTATGTTAAGCGCAACACTGACACGGTTCAGAACTTTATATAAGCAAACGTCAGGCGCACAATAAACGGGTCAAACACATTTTAATTTAAATTGCAGAGGATCAAATCGAGAATTACAACTTGATGGCTCATTGTTCATTGTGCAGAAACTAATGCTAACAATAAAATAATTTAACATTTAAAATTTGCAATTGTCATTTATCATAATATTTTGAGAATAAAGTAAATATTACGAGAATAAAGTTGAAGCATTACGACATTTACGTCGTAATATTTTGAGAATAAATCGAACGGTTAGTAACATTAAAGTGATGTGGTGGACAACAGAAAAGAGGAGCATCTAGGTCTTTACATACAACAAGACTAATCGAGGAGATAACTTGGCTATGCAACCGAGCTGAATTTATGGGAAGTTTTTGCGAGCTCTCTGTTCATGAATGAGGTGTGCATTAGTACAGGAGTATTCAATCTGTGGAGCCTGTCAAGGCTCGCACTCAAGTAACGCAACAAATAATTAGAACTGCTGTGAATTGTAAGTCAATATCAAGATATTGTATGTGGTAACATCCCTCTCAGTTACAGTATTGTTTAGAGAGGAAAAACCAACACCGATCGGGGCTGCTCAAATCTATCTTGTACTTTCTCCTGTATAAATTACATTTCCTACATAACCTCTGCAGAGTCTGGATACTATTAACTCTGTGCTGATGTGCCAAAAGACCAAGGATTTCTTTATTGCATAAATGCTATCCTAAAGTATGATTTAACTACATCTTCCATATCAAACAAGAGTGCACATACACATCAAACTAAACATTTTTAATAAAAAAAATCTCTCTCCACTGACCTCCCTGAGAACCCTCCAAAAAATCTAAATATCCACCCCACTTCCTATTAAACAAATCCCACTTTTTCAACCTTCTATGTATCGCCTCCTCATATGTCGCAACCTCACCATCTCCCCACACCACTCCTGAAATGAGGGTGCCCTAGCCATCTTCCACCACCTGAGAATTATTCACCTGGCCACCATAACTCCGGCCAGGACTCAACCTTTCAAGTGGCTATCCCCAAAATGAATGACCTCCTCATCCCCCAAAATGCAGAGTCTGGGGCAAAATGAAAATTGTGTGTCCAACACATCACACATAAATCTTTGAATCTTCAACCAAAATTCCTGCATTTTAACACATCCCCAAAAAACATGGGTTGTTTACCCGTCTCCTGATTGGCATTGCCAGCAGGTGGGTGTGTTTTAAGACCAAGTCTATACAGTCTAGAGGGTGTCCAATATAATTTATTCAAAATCTTATATTGCATCACACGCACCCTTAAATCTCTAGATGTAGACTTGACGTTTTTTAGAATCTTATCCCTCCTCCCATACCAAGTTTAAATCTCTCTACCATAATCTCTTGAGAGAAGGAGAAGAAGCTCTGTCCCCCAGACTCTGAATTAACAGCGAGTAGTACACTTATGTCTCATGACCTTTTCCAAAAGCACTAATCACCACTTCTAGAGTATCTTCCCTTGGGTCTATGCTACTCCCAAAATTAGTACAGAGCAGGTGGTGCAGCTGTAAGGGAAATTGGACAGTAACTTTTACACTCGCTTGGATCTTTGTCTTTTTTAAGAATCAGACTGATCCGGGCTTGTGTCATGGTAGGAGGAAGCTTTCCATTCTTTAATGATTCTGTATACATTTCTAACAAAAGTGGAGCCAGTTCTGTAGCATAAGATCTAAAAAATTCAGCGGCAAAGCCGTCTGGCCCCAGAGCCTTGCCAGTAGACAGGGCCTTAATTACCTCGTCAAGCTCCTCCAAGTTTATCTCAGAGTCAAGAAATTTGGCTATGCAACCGAGCTGAATTTGTGGGAAGTTGTTGCGAGCTCTCTGTTCATGAATGAGGTGTGCATTAGTACAGGAGTATTCAATCTGTGGGCGCCTGTCAAGGCTCGCCCTCAAGTGAAGCAACATATATTTGGAACTGCTGTGAATTATAAGTCAATATCAAGATATTGTATATGGTAACATACCTCTCAATTTAGAGAGCCAGTAGGCAAGGCCTTAATTACCTAATCAAGCTCCTCCAAGGTTATCTCAGAGTCAAGAAATGTTCTTTGCTCAGTCGTCAATTTAGGGAGTTCTAATGGTTCCACAATGTTTCTAATATCTTCATCAGTAGACAAAGATGTGGAAATATAACGATCAAGATATCATTTTTTAAAGGAATTATTAATATCAGTGACCGAGGTAATAATTTCACCACCAGCAGATTTCACTGAGAAACTTCTAGCCAGAAGTTTTCCTGCTTTGTCCCCCCACTCAAAGTACAACTGTCTTGCACTAAATAAAAAATGCACCACTTTCAGTGACAAAATAGTATTATATCTGTATTTCAAATGGGTTAATTCTCTGAGGCCATCGGATGACATTGGTGCTTGAGCTCTGCCTCTGCACTTTTAATAATCCCTACCAACCCCACGAGTTCTCGTGCTTTGGATTTTTTGGTGAATGAGTCATACTGTATGATCTGACACCTAAGAACTGCCTTAAGTGCCTCCCAAGTCACGTCCACAGAAGATACTGAGGACCAGTTGGTCTCCATATAAACACTGATTTCAGTCTTTAACATTTGTTGGAAATCAGGGTTTTGCAAAAGGGACACATTAAAGTACCAACTATATGATTTATTTTTCTCCGTATGTGGCAACGCCTCTAAATTCACCAGGGCGTGATCTGAGACTCAGATGTTTCCAACTGAGCAATCAACAACAGATGAAATGAGGGACTTAGATATAAAAAAAATCTATTCTAGAATACATTTTATGGACTGATGAAAACAATATATAGTCCCTACCAGATGGGTTCAAAAGTCTCCAAATATCGTCAAGACCAAGATTTTTACACATCTTGTTTTTCTAAATGTTGCTCTAGGGGGCTTACACAATTTTGCTTCACTATGATCAAGGACTGAGTCCATTAAAAGATTAAAGTCTCCTCCCAATATTATATCATGAGGGGTGCCAGTGGCTTGCAACATCCCTTCAAGAAATATAAAAGCCCTGATCATCAGCATTAGGTGCGTAAATATTAGCCAAAATCAACAGCAATTTTAAAAATCAATTTCCGCTAAAACAAAAATTACTCTTCCTAATTTATCATTAATCTGTTTGAGAAATTTGAATTGTAGATGTTTATTTATCAATATAATGACTCATGTTCTTACTTGAGCCAGCACTGAATAAAACATGTCCACGCCATATCTTCCCAAATGTTTCAGATTCCTGTGGGGAAAGATGCTTTTCTTGAAGAAACACTATATCATATTTCTTACGTTTAAGAAAATAAATAACCTTCTACCTTTTTATGGGGTGCCCCAACCCATTCACATTCCATCTGGAGAGAGACAATCCACTCATACTAACATTTGACATTTTGATATAATAGAACAAATAAATTGTGTGAAAACAAAATTTTATAGACCACATTTCAACATCAGTGCAACAATGAAACCTCGAGCAAACCTGGTGCTTCTATACAAATTTTGTGAGGCAAAATTACAAAACAGAAAGTACTTTGTAAAACAAACTCCAACCAATAGAAGGCATAAGCACAAAGAACAAGCAGATTCATCCACAGCTGTCCTGAAGGTATGTTCCTCCATGAAACAAACTCCAGCCGCTAGGCAGAACCAGCATAAAAGGAAACAAAACAGGCGTTCTTCGGACGGTCAAGTGTATATTTAATGAGTCAAGTTGACACAGATGCCACATAAGAAACACACCATGATTTCCTCAGTCCATCAACTCTATAAAAGTCAGCGCTTGTTGCAGGCATGTTGATATTTTGTGTTCATCCTTATCATTGGCCGGGAACTTCAGTGTAAAAGAGATGATCCATCAATGCAAACATTTTTTGAAGGACTGTCACTCCACAAAACAAACTCCAGCCGCTAGGCAGAACCAACGCAAAAAGAAACAAAAATGCCACCCAGCTTCCTCAGACAGCCAGAGTAAGTACATCTAGTCAATCCACTCACATGTGTAACACCAAATGGCTTACTCACACCAATGTTTTTATGAAGGACAGTGCTTCCTTGGGGTATAAAATACTTTATGGCCATCCTTAGTATTTATATTCAGTTTGGCCGGGAACATCAGTGCAAAAGCAAATTTCTGTTGATGTAAGAGTTTCTTGCATTCCTTAAATCAATCATGTTTCTCTCGTCGTATTTGCAAATTCTGGGAACAAGAAAATGTAGGGGAAAAGCTTTTCTTTGCTCCTCGCATAACACAAGTTCTTTATCAGATGATCTCAGGAATTTGGCCAGGATTGATCGGGGCCCGTCTCCCTCAGCGGATCTATGAGCCAGGACTCTGTGAGCTCTTTCCATCTTATGGCCTGTTATGTCGAGCAGACTCTGGAAGAGCTCGTCTAGGATTTTCACCATATCTCTGCCATCCTCATGCTCAGGAATTCCAACATTTCAGATGTTATTCCTGCGCTCCTCGTCTGGCATCATGTGACTCCCCACTATGACTTTATTCAAATAATTTTCACTTTATTCTCATACAAAATTTCATATTATAATGCTTAGAGGTCGACCGATTAATCGGCCGGCCGATTAATCGGCCGATTTTTTTACATAATCGGCATCGGCCAATATCCAAGTATATCAAGCCGATTATTAGGCAGGCGCATCTGTTGTTGTGGAACACTTGTTCGATGCACGCTGCCCCTAGAGTCATTTTCCAGTAGAGTGAGCAGACCTCAAGGAAGGAGCTAAGTACCTTGGAGAAAACAGTAAGGATTAAATTTGTATAACTTCTTTATTTTTAATTAAAAACTTTTGATATGTTACTGCCAACTTCAAGAAAATACGTGACAAACGCGATAGTTGACATGACATTCGGCTACTTTGGATATTGATAGCGTAGTTGAAGTTGCATTATCAAGCAGAAGGGTTGCTATCATGTCACAATAAGCAAGCAAGAATTTTGCAATTACAGACAGTGAATCTGAGACTTTTATTTGTTCTGTTTGTGTGTCTTATATTTGAGAGGGTTGTCACTCAATGCAGAGAAATAAGTAATAAAAAAGATACCAGCGCACTATAGGCTATTGAAGGACTGGCTTTGGTAAGCTCGGACGTTATCGGTTCTGCTGTCGGTACTGGAGAAATTAAGAAAATACATTTATTATTGCTATAAAGAGAAAGTTATTTTATCTCGCCAGCCATTTCTATGTATAATAATATGAAAACATTTGCCTGTGATGCAATTCAGCTATTCGCAGTCAGAGAGGGAGAGAGAGAGAGAGAGAACTCGCTCATGCGGTGCCACAGCGAGCACAACATGAGCCCTGCATAATGAGTGACGACGGAGGACAGAACTAAACATTCAGACATAGCCTGGTTTAGATCTGTGATATTAGTCTAATTTTATTTTAGATTTCGCCTTCCAAAGATTATAAAAAGAATATTTATACATAAGCCGCATTCTGTCTAGCACAACTTCCTTCCCTTCACAGCGGTGCACTGACATTTCTCCCTAAAACTCAAACTTAACGTCAGAATCAGCACGATCGGTGATTGTTGTAAAATGCAGTCTAGCAACTGCTGCTAAATTGCGGGACGCGTTTAATAATAAAAAGAGCGCAAGACATTCCGTTCCCAAGGTGGCGCGCGCTCCGAAACACACCGCAACGAGACAAGCAAAGTACTGGCTACTTTGGGTTTCGTGTGCGCGTCTAAACGATCAAATATACACAAAAATATGTCAAAACGACCAGCATGGAGATTCACTTAAACACAGTTTATGTCTTAAATGGACGTAGTTATGGAAATAGTTGGGGAGAAAATATGCTGCATCAGGAGCCTATTAGACTCGGTCTTAAAGGGGAAGCTGTCTAATAATAAACATGCTGCCGATTGAGCCATTACTGCGAATCAAACAACAAAAGGCAAAGAGAAAATCACTTACAGCTCTTGAATGAATAACTTCTGCATTAATGAGCATTAATCTGCATTAATCTATCTATGATAAACTATGCAGTGTTATTTTACAATTGATTACTTTATTAGATTTCTTTTTAGACCACACCTGAACAGTAATGTTAGTAGACCTTCCTGAAATTAAATCACTGTGCCTATATAACGTTTATCTTTGTTTATATATATATATATATATATATATATATATATATATATATATAAACAAAAAGAACTGTTAAGAATACCGTTAAAGTACCGGATCGATAAGCAGTATCGGTAAGAGTAGTAATACCATTAAAACCTTAACGATACCCATCCCTAGTTATGCCTGTGCTTCTCTTGGATGCTCTGAATATTGGATTACGTGTCTGGATTGCCCCTTAATTAAAGCTGCATTTGGATCTCAACCTACGTGTCTCGGAGCAGTTCGTAACACCTGCTTTGTTTATTTAATATATTTGTTATACATTATTTATACAATATGTTTTTACATTATACATTTTTAATTTAAGTGTACAAGTGCAGATTGGTCAAGTATTCAATAAATGTATTTGTTGAGAAATTTTGTCTATCTTAAGTAATTATTTGTGTTACATTTTATCTTTCAAATAAAAGGTTAAAAACAAGCACATATCGGCCAAATATCGGCCAAAATAAATCGGCAGCAATAATCAGCCATCGGCCGACCCGGATTTCAAAAGATCGGCATCGGCCTGAAAAAAACAATATCGGTCGACCTCTAATGCTACAACTTTATTCTCAAGCTATTACGACTTTAATCTCTTAATGCTACAACTTTATCTAGTACTTTACTTTATTTGCAAAATATTACAACTTTATAATCAAAATTGTATTTTTATGTATCTATTTTATTTAACGTGGCAATAAAATGCCATTGTAGGATCACCGAGTAAAGTTAAAAAGAACTTTCATTTTATAAACACATCTCAAAACACCTGCGTTGGGTATCATGACCGCTATTAAACATGATTCCAGGTTTTTAACAAAGCAAAGTTTCAACGCTTGATAAACGGAAAGATAGTGTTTTTCTTTTTCTTTTACTTTTGCTCTGGTGTGCAGACTTAAGTACAATAATTAGACAAGTTCAATGTCATTTAATTTTAAACCATTTAAAAATCAAGGCACCCCAAAGAGGCTATTTAAACGCAGCAGTTTAACTCAACACATGACATGGAAATGTGAACCATCAAGGGCAGAGCACATATACAGGCAGTGACAGTTTGATATTTTTTGTTTTTAAGACCTATTTATTGTGCTATTTACACTTTCACCTGCTATTTTCAGTTGCGTTTGAGGAAATTCCGTTGCAATAAACATTCTTTATTCCCGCGTCCCGACTACACCCAAATACCCGAACAAGATGACTTGCGCATGCATTAAAACCTGCTTGGTGTGTGGATTGTTAAAAAAAAATTACGATTAGAAATGAGGCTTATATATTATATATTTAGAAATAAGGCTTGCATAATAAAACCTCATTGCCTCTGATTTAGAAAAACTGTCAGATAATGCAAGTTGGAATTAATTTACATTTGAAGCCAGAATTGCAGCCTGCCTTGTTCCTTTTGTACCCTGATGTAATGAACATTAGGACTTAATTCTTTTTTTTCTTTTTTTAATCACAAAAAAACATTCTGGGCTATTAACAAAAGTTTCGGGGCTTCAGCCCTATCAGCTAGGGTCTAGCTATGCCGCTGCTTATCACACATGGATGCGCTAAAGAAATTACACACGTCTTCTCTCATTATATGCGCTTACTGACTGATGCTGCTAGTCTTAAAGAGACAGTACCGATTAAGCAGGTGTTCATTAATGTAAATACTTGTAAATAGTATATATTATACAAGTAAACAATAAAACTGTAACGAAGATATATACAAATTATTATATGCAATTTCAAGACATTAATTGATGGAATAGACTGAATTTGAACATTTTTAAAAAGCAAAATGTGACAAATTTGATGAAAAACTAATGACTTGAAGAGGTTATACATGAGAGTAATCCCTCAGATGAATATATCTAATCAAAATCTAAAAGTCCTCAAGAATTGTTCATAATAGTGAGCTACAGTTTAAAGTTACTGACTTTAAGTGGTCCTTCTTGCCTTCTTGTCTACCTATACCATCTTTGAAAATGTCTTAAAGTGACTGCACTCAACAAAGTCTTATAGTTTATTCAAAAATATGATTCTCAAGTGTGTGCGTCTTGTTCCCTGAACCCTTTACAATTTGTCTAAGAACCCCAAGAAGGCTCAGGCTTCTGTTTGTGAATATAAAGCAAAGACCTGTGTCTCAAGTAGAAGCTGACCAGAAATCAAAGATATACACTACAAATGGCAATTTTGTGTCCCCAGTGCTTCTTAAAGGCAAAGTCACCCTGCCTGACCATTCTATAACACCCATATTTTTAATTTGCTTTGGATGTCTAATATCATAAAAGATGATATTGGAGAATTTGGACTTTAAGGATGAACTGAGAAATCTTTAAAGAATTGGAAAAGGTAAGAGAGAGAGAAAAAAAACTGCTCTCTGAGAAGGGTGTAATCCCAGCCTGAAGCAAGGTCCAAATAAAGAGTTTACAGCTACCTGATAAAGCCGTAAAACAGCAGTGTGACTTTTTGTGCTCTTTTGTTTGGGGGTACGGAGATAATTCTGGAAATTGGGGTAGGTGCCAAATGTGGCACACACTGATGGGAGAGATTATACAAGAGTAAATTAGTTTTACAGTACAGAGCAGATTCTGGTATCTGGAATCATTTAACTCGCTCAATTAACATTAGCATAGAGCACCTGTGTGCAGATGACAACGAGGCACCTTCCCACACACATAGAGGAAACAGATTTATCTGTGTTGCAACTAGTGTCAGTAAATGAAAACATGTAATGGCCCAAATATAATTAAACAAATCTCAACCATACACAACAAAATGTAAGCATAAAAATGGCAAATCAGCCATATTAGAGGCAAAGCTAAATGTAAAGTTATTACTAGTGCTGTCAGACAATAAATTATTTTAACCACAATTAATCACATAATATTTTTTTATTAATCGCAGATTTTAAGTGCTGAAATTTGATATATATATATATATATATTTTATATAAAAAGGGGGCATCCTTACCAGATGCCCAAACCACCTCAACTGACTCCTTTCAACGCAAAGGAGCAGCAGCTCTACTCCGAGCTCCTCACGGATGACTGAGCTCCTCACCCTATCTCTAAGGGAGAAGCCCGCCACCCTTCTGAGGAAGCCCATTTCGGCCGCTTGTACTCGCGACCTAGTTCTTTCGGTCATGACCCAACCTTCATGACCATAGGTGAGGGTAGGAACAAAAATTGACCGGTAGATCGAGAGCTTTGCCTTTCGGCTCAGCTCTCTTTTCGTGACAACGGTGCGATAGAGCGAGTGCAATACCGCCCCCGCTGCCCCGATTCTCCGGCCAACCTCCCGCTCCATTGTCCCCTCACTCGTGAACAAGACCCCGACGTACTTGAACTCCTTCACTTGGGGCAAAACCTCATTCCCTACCTGGAGTACGCACTCCATCGGTTTCCTGCAGAGAACCATCAAGCAGGACTTCAATGACCACTAATATGAGATTCCTCATAGGACAGTTACTTTGGTGAGTTACTATCCGTTTTGATAATAATGAAAAGAAACTTTATGATTATAAAACAGTGTGAGAGACCATAATTAAAAAAGCAAAAAAGCTCAAATTAGCCATCTGCCATATTCACTAAGAGTTTAAAGCAGACGTTTATCAGTGTAATATTCTATTAGGGGACTTGAAGACAGGTACAAAACTGACTATATTCTGAGTATAAGCATCCAGGAGAGTGAAAAACATGCACCGATTAGATGACTGGTTGTTAATTAAAAACCCCTCATACTAATAAAATCCTTTCTAACTCCTCCCAGTGCACAACTTGAGAGACATCTTTAGATGTTTGGGCTATGCTCCTTATTCACCAAATAAAATGAATGGCTCTGAAATGAGGGCTCATTGCTCTGCAGTTACAAGCAGACGGAGAACAGAGCAGAATGCTAATTCACTACAGTTCAGATGCTGCCTGCTTTAATAAAGAGCAGTCTATCAGTGTCAACACACACTCTTATCTGACATTACTGTGGCCCAGGGACTGGGAATGAGCTCCAGAGTCATAAAAAAATAAAAATAAAATTGAGTGCCAGAGAATAAACGGCAAAAATCATTAAGCAAAGAAGTGAAGGGGCTGTTATGACTGAGGACAGAGAGCACAACCAAGAACTGTCTTAGTAAGCTTTACACACATACAGAGCATCAGAGGATGAAGTCTGGTATAAAAAACCCAACTGCAGCCATAACGGCTCTGCTCCACACTTTGGGGATCAAAGTAAATGTGGATGGTACATCCAACCGTTTTCTTGCCTAAACAGCGGTGACAATGTGGACATTAACATAATTCTGTTAGACCCTAAAGTGCAAGGCAGGCTAAAACAGTAGACTGTTTTACTGTAAGATTTGCAGTTCTGAGCTGAGCTGAGGGGGAAGCCAATTATTTGACAAGCCCAGATCAGGAGAAAGCAACTCACCAGTCGGGTGTATGAGGGTAAAAATTGCAGAAGAGAAAGATTTGGAACAGAAGAGCCTAATAGATAGCCTATCTCATGTATGTTATGTTTACATTTTTAGAAACTGTCATCTTTTTGCACTACTGAGTACTGGTCTGCGCTGCACTGTCTATTGTCCTGTTCATTGTCAGAAATTTGTTGTACTGTCCCGTACTTTTTGCACATGTTTGCACGTGCACTTTATATAGGTATATATAGGTTTTTTATATAGGTATTTTATTTCGTTGTGTTGTCTCATGTGGTCCTGTGTTGGTCCTTTGTTGTTTTTATGTAGCACCATGGTCCTGGAGGAACGTTGTCTCGTTTTGCTGTGTACTGTACTAAATGTATATGGTTGAAACGACAATAAAAACCTGACTTGACTTGACTTGACTTGACTAAAGGGTTTCCTCAAACAGAGAGAAAATGGGAGAGAAATGAGGAAGAAGTGTGGGAGAAGAAAAAAGGTTGTTCAGCTTTTGTTTGCCACTCACTCAAAAAGGAAGTCTCTCATTAGAAGGGCAGGTATGATGAAACAATATCACACCAGCAGAGCTTGACACAGTTGAGCCTATAGACACATGGGCACACGGCATGCTTTTTTTGAACTCAGAACTTCTAACTGTTGGATTCTAGGAGTTTGGGGGTTTGAAGTGGATGGGCCCCAATCCAGCACTTACTAACTGTTAACACAGAATTTCCCAAAAGACATGTTGGTTCTTTTTGCGTTTTAAGATGCCTGTGGTGATCTCTTCAAATACGGCAGCACCGTTTTTCATTTCAGGGATGCTGAAGACAGTTAGTAACCTTCTGCACCAATCTGTCCACTTAGTATTGTCGACCCCAAACCTGACACTTAAAATCAATATCATCCACATCGCAAAACTCTCTGCACTCTGTTTGTCTCTTTCTGTGTGCTTGTGCAGTGAGTGAGACTTGATTTTAATTGCTGATTCCCTCTGTGAGGTCCAGTGGACAGATTATTCAACCTCCAATCTAACAGGTAAGGTTATCAATGACATTTAATATATCATTAACGCATTACAACAGTTCAGACAATTTAAAAGGCCTTACAATTATGTGGTCCCTTTCCAGATTTCAAGTCTAGCTGTGTAAAAATTGTGAATATATTATTAACTTACAATTAACTTACAGTTACAATATGCATCCCCACTAGTAACTTGCTGTAGGCAACTGGCAGTCTGGCAGTGTCATTCACCACACAATAAAAAATAAGAGACTGTAGCATTTCTCCCTGTAGTCCACCCGTAAAATCACTAAACATTAGAAGAGACAATATTTGCAAAACCACTCTCAGCTGTGGTATTGATCCATTCTATAGTGATCTATTAAGGCTCTTGTGACCAAAAAGCAAAAGAATTGAGTTTAAATAATAATCAGATTGCTGTTATGGTGAAATCTTCCAAAAAAAAAAGTAGACAGAAAATATATTGCAGTAGGACAATCATAAAAATGTAATGAGATGACTGGGCTTCCTTTTCTGGAATGATCTGGTAAAACCCTATATTTTTTCCATCATTGAATTTCTGGCTGCTCATATTGAAGAGCTGTAGCCAATGGGCTATTTGTTAGAAGTTCGCTGTTGCTGAAACTCTGATCCTGCTATCACAGCTCAACTGATGAACTCAATTTAAACTAAGGCCTGGTGGGGCCACAGACTTCTCAGGCAAGCTTGTGCTATCCAGAGATTGGGCTGTCATCTAAATTCAACTCCCTCAGTAAAAAAAAGTATGGTGCCGTTATCAGAAGCATCAGAATAGCTTCTGTTGTTCAAGAACAGAACCCTCTGTCTAATTACTGTACATCTTTTCACGTGTATCTTTTGATTTTTGGGTACTAAAGAAGACCATTTTGTTATTCCCAACCAAAAATGAAAATTTGCTCTGGCTTTTGAGCTCCAAAGGACAAAAAAGCACCATAAAAATATGAAAGTAGCCCATGTGACTCTGTATTCATTTTTGTGTAAAGAACAAACTAAAATTTTACATTGTTATTCAATGAAAATCTTGTCATCCTCTCTGGTAACTGATCCCAATATACCAAGTTTAAATATGCACAAGAGAGAGAGCTACTATGAAGGGCAAGTTTTTCTTAAAGGGGCATTCACTAAAAATTAATTGCTTCCAGTAAATGCGTCGGTTATTTGTCTGTGCTGCTTTAGCGCCCAATTCACTAAAGGAATTATGCAGATCAGGCAATGGCACAAACGCACAACAAAATTGCTGCTGAATGGAACTTGCACATGCAATTCCTATCTTGGGGGCTGATTCAGACGCCTATAGAGGAGGATGCAGCAGACGGTCATTATCTGACACACTTAGGCAGGTCTGAACAGCAGGTACCTGAATCATCTCATTAACATCCCAAAAGTGCATGTGACTACAGGATATATAGCAGGTTATTAATGGAATGACAGTAATTTTATTTAAATACTCAAAATGCAGCACAATTTCAGCACTGATTGCGCCTGCTTAAACTACATTATGGCTGGTTAATGAATAAGACGCAGGTTTTTTCGCTGAAATACCCCACGCTAAAATGTTCAGTGAAAGGGTTTTAAATGTGTGGTGCGTGCCTCCCCAGCGGGGCGCTAGAACATCTCAGGGTAGGAGCAGAGAGAGGTTTATTAAATAATGAATATGTATATACACACATATATATATATATACTGTATATATATATATACATACAGTGCATCCGGAAAGTATTCACAGTGCTTCACTTTTTTCACATTTTGTCATGTTACAGCCTTATTCCAAAATGGATTAAATTCATAATTTCCCTCAAAATTCTACAATCAATACTCCATAATGACAACGTGAAAGAAGTTTGTTTGAAATCTTTGCAAATTTATTAAAAATAAAAAACCAATAAAATCACATGTACATAAGTATTCACAGCCTTTGCTCAATACTTTGTTGAAGCATTTTGGCACCAATTACAGCCTCAAGTATTTTTGTGAATGATGCTACAAGCTTGGCGCACCTATTTTTGGGCAGTTTCTCCCATTGTTCTTTGCAGGACCTCTCAAGCTCCATCAGGTTGGATGGGGAATGTCGGTGCACAGCCATTTTCAGGTCTCTCCTGAGATGTTCAATCGGGTTCAAGTCTGGGCTCTGGCTGGGCCACTCAGGGACATTCACAGAGTTGTCCCGTAGCCACTCCTTTGTTATATTGGCTGTGTGCTTAGGGTCGTTTTCCTGTTGGAAGATGAACCTTCGCCCCAGTCTGAGGTCCAGAGCGCTCTGGAGCAGGTTTTCATCAAGGTTGTCTCTGTACATTAATGCATTCATCTTTCCCTCGATCCTGACTAGTCTCCCAGTTCCTGCTGCTGAAAAACATCCCCACAGCATGATGCTGCCACCACAATGCTTCACTGTAGGGATGGTATTGGCCATGTGATGAGCAGTGCCTGGTTTCCTCCAGACATGATGCTTGCAATTCAAGCCAAAGAGTTCAGTCTTTGTTTAATCAGACCAGCGGGCGGCCAGCTGTAGGAAGAGTCCTGGTGGTTCCAAACTTCTTCCATTTACGAATGATGGAGGCCACTGTGCTCATTGGGACCTTCAATGCTGCCGAAATTTTTCAGTACCCTTCCCCAGATCTGTGCCTCGCTACAATCCTTTCTCGGAGGTCTACAGACAATTCCTTGGACTTCATGGCTTGGTTTGTGCTCTGACATGCACTGTTAAATGTGGGACCTTCTATAGACAGGTGTGTGCCTTTCCAAATCATGTCCAATCAACTGAATTGACCACAGGTAGACTCCAATCAAGTTGTAGAAACTTCTCAAGGATGATCAGTGAAACAGGATGCAACTGAGCTCAATTTTGAGTGTCATGGCAAAGGCTGTGAATACTTATGTACATGTGATTTTTTTTCTTTTTTTTTTTAAATAAATTTGCAAAGATTTCAAACAAACTTCTTTCACGTTGTCATTATGAGGTATTGCATGTAGAATTTTGAGGAAAATAATGAATTTTATCCATTTTAGAATAAGACATAACAAAATGTGGAAAAAGTGAAGCGCTGTGAATACTTTCCAGATGCACTGTATGTATTGAGTTTAACTATTATACTATATACTATTATACTATATACTATAATATAGTATATAGTATATAATATACTATATTTAAAACATTATATAAACAGTTTTGAACATAATAGGCAAAAATATTTCTCAAGAATCTTTGTGATATTTGTCAAGCCAGCCAATTAAGCAGACGTGAACTTATTAGTTTGTAATTGCAATGGAGCGGTTTCTGAGACCACCAAACTTGAATCCTTCCATTTCAGGGCACCCAAAAGACGATGATGCGATGAGCAGTATTTAAGTTTAAGATTAACATGGACAGGATCAGATGATCCACCACAACCTTTATGTGGTGTTTTTTAGGATATTTTAGCTAATGACAGCATGTGACCTGCTAAACTCCACAGACATTTTCACATCAAGCATGCTGAGGTTGTGCGAAACCTCCTGAGTTTTTCCAAAGAAAACTTCAAGCCTTTCAAGGTCAGAAAAAAGTAATGTAAAGGGCAATGAAGCTTCATATCACGTTGTGTTGCGTATTGCCAAGGCGGACAAAGCACATAACCTCGGAGAGACACTGATTTTGCCGGCAGCCAAAGATATGTGTTCCTTGATGGGAAAGGCAGCAGCTTCTAAGCTTGATTCTATTCCACTCTCTGACAACGCAGTGGGTCGGGACATCCCTGACGTGGCACAGGATGTGAAGGAGCAAGTGTTAGACAGCATCAGGCACAACCCATTTTTGCACTCCAGATCGACAAATTCACTGATGTGGCCAGCTGTGAGGTATGTGAAAAACATGGACATTCAAGAAGAGTTTCTAGTAGTCCTTTATACACACACTCCTCCACTCTGTTACAGATTGTGTGACTTGTTTGACTGAGATGAAAAGTTATTGTATTTCAAATTATGTTCTTTTTTTTTTTTGCTAGGAAATACCATTGTTTTTGTTTTTTCTCCACCATGGTAAAAATTATATAATATAAAAAGTTGTATATTCAATGTCATTATTCAGTTAATCACTTTTTTGCACTTTTCTTGTTAAACACTAAATTATAAAAATGATTAAATATTGTCAAACAATTGTCTGACAATCTGTTCAGATGTGTTGAGGGGGGTATTGTGTACGTTGTGTCACAAGGGAGGCCTGCTGTCTTTGACTTTGAAAACCCCTGGTTTAGTGAATTACCCCTTTATTTTTTGCCATGTTCCTTACACTATATGGTTTTGTTGCATGAAAACAGCTGGTCAGAAATCCTGGAAATTATCTATTTTTGTGTTTGACGGAAGAAAAAAGGTAATTCATATTTTTGTATAAGCTATTCCTTTAAAGGTGGGGTATGTGATTTGCAAAACGGCCGGCAGATTTTGAAAATACACAACTCATAAGGTCCTACCTTCTCTCCTCCAACGCTGGCCCTGACTCCACCCATCATGCACGAGCGAAAACTCAGATGCGCGAGAGCGAGCCAGGCTAGCATAGGTTGGAGTTTCTGCATGACGTCACCATTTACCTGCTAAGACCGTCAACATGGCACAACATTCAGCGGTATGTTGCACCAGATATTATTAACATTCAACAGTCACATAAATCATTAGTATTGTTAGAAAATTGATGTTTTTGAAATGTAAATATATATTGTATAAATATAAAATATATAAAAATATATTGGACGTCCTGGTTGTCACAGAAGTTTATGGCTAAATATAGGGCTGACCGATATAACGTTATCAGATGAGATTGTTATGCACATCTCGTCAGTAAAGCACATAACATAAAGTGCATTCATTGATTAGTAAATCGCCATCAGCTGCTTTCAGATGGAGCGGCGTATACTACACAGAGCCGTAGTTCACTAACAAGCTGGGCCGTGATAATGAAGGGTAAATTGCCCAGCTTGTCAGTGATGAACTACAGCTCTGTGTAGTAAATGCCGCTCCATCTGAAAGCAGCTGATGACGAACGGACACGCACGCCAGGGTGGTGGGGGAGGGGGCATGGTACGACCGTTTGATTGACACATTTTCTGTCCAATGATTCTAGATGGTCTTGAAAATGATCGGCTGGAGTTTTTCGAGTCCTGCCCGTTCCACAGATGATTAAATTGCTTAATTTTCATTTCAGTGCTTCTAATTTACAGCCAGTAAGTGGGTTAGGAATAGGATTTCAAGTTATTTTGAAAAAATGGTCAAAAAAGAAAATCACATACCCCACCTTTAAGTACTTGTGGCTTATGAGGAAGTCACGTAACATGTATAATAGTGATTATTCTAATGCAACTTAAAGGCCAAAAAAAACAAATATTGAGGGCTCTGGTGGGCACCATGCAATATTTAGATGTGGCTACTAAGACATCATCGATTAGGAAGAGACAAGCATTCAAGGCTTAAAGGAATGGTTCAACCAAAAAATTATAAATCTCCCATCATTTACTTACTATTATGTCAAACTCGTATGGCATTCTCTCTTCCACATAAGACAAACTAAGATATTTTAATGGAGAAATGCTGTCTGTTTTTCCATACAACGCAAGTGAATGGTGACCACATTTTCAAGCTCCAAAAAGGACAAAAGCATCATAAAAGAGATTCACAAGACTCCAATGGTGTAATCCATGTCCTCTGGTGCGATCTAATCGATTTGGAGTGAGAAAAGACCAAAATATAACTCCTTTATAAATCTTGACACCATCAGTCTCTGTGTCGATCCTGATTTCCAGTTCGATTACACTTTCTAGCGCTGATGTCAAATGTAATCAAGCTTGAAAGTATAATAGTGCCTAGACACTGCAATATACAGTGAAAATGGAGTTTCATTTTGGTCTGTTCTCACCCAGAAACTGACTGGATCTCTTCAGAAGACATAGATAAAACTGCTGGAGTCTTATGGATTATCTTTATGCTGATTTAATGTCCTTTTTGGAGATTAAAAATATGGTCAACATTCACTTGCATATGCTCAAACGTCATATGTCCCTTAAATATATTTGTTTGTTTTCTGTGGTAGGAAGAATTTCATTAGAGTTTGAGACAATGTAAGGGTGAGTAAATGATGGGAGAATTATCATTTTTGGATGAAATACTGTATTCCTTTTATGTAAAAGCCACAGCCATACGTTCACACATGCATGAGGCCCACAAGCAAATAATAGACAGCTGTTAGAAAAGCCATGCAGAATTACCACATATGTACAATGAATTAATGTGGATGAAAACAGTCTCACAGCCCTACTCATTTCCTCCATTTATGTATCACTGATATTCCACTCTCTGGTTTTATGCTCAGCGGGTTTACAAATAATCGAAAATCAAAGAGGAAGATAAAATCACAAACATTGACAATTTCCTTAAACGGATGTCAAAGTATAGTGACAAATGATTACCTGACACAGCCCCAAAGCCAATATTAAAAAACGTGCCAAACCTTGCTATTATCATGAAGGGAATTAAATCAAAATTGATTCAATAACAATAGCAGAATAATAGCAGAAATCTTTCTCAAACAACTTAATGCTAACTAATAGTATGCTTTCAATTGTTGGCAATCAGCTACACTGAAGCTAGATAGTTGTGAGAAAAATAAAGATAACGATTATTGACATGATAGTGACTGAAATTCTCAGAGGCATAATAAATATAATCACATCTTAATCCTTTCAGACCTGTTGTCCATTACAATCAATGTGCAACATGTTGCATTGTTTTACTTCCTGTTGATGACAGACTGAATATCTAACAGCCAATCAAATATCAATATAGCCCTGTGTTTTCATTTGAGAAATACCTGTATAGAGCACACTGGTGGCAGATACTTTACCCAGAGTGCAAGACTAATAGACCTTTTAAAAATTTTGTGTTTTCGATTTAACAGACACCTGATCATATTTGATGTATTTATTCAACTGATTTATATAACACAAAGTCCAATTTCAAGTGAAGCATTACAACCTTGGCCGCTAAGTGTACATTTTTTTGACAGAGATCTACTATGGGTTGTGGGAAACACCACTCATTGTATATATTTTTTCGGTCTCTGGCCAGTTGTTTTGGTCTGAAAGGAATAATCCACAATCCTGTCCACAGAGTGCTCTGACACATGCATTTGCTTCAAAGTAAAAAAAACTTTTTTGAATGGATGTCTTAATCAGAGCTATCTCTTTCAATCTAGATTACATAATTTTATTGTCCATGCTTTGCTCTTTGAAAAACTAAAATGCATTGCTTGATTAATTGGAAAAAAAGAAAAAGACCATAGTGTCTAAATTATGAGAGAGAAACAAACAACATAATTTTACCAACTCTCTTCCATCTGTGTATGTATTTTTGTTAGAAATGGAATGGAAACCAGGAACATAAAACCAGGAACATTATCTGAGTAAGGCACATGGACACATATAACAAGCATAATGTACAATAAGGAACAAATTTATTACCGCATGGATGTCTGCCTGCACTGCCTTTGAAAGTTGCCAGTGATGCCCAATAAGAAATACAGAGGCGCTTGCTCTATTTTGCCTGAATCCTCATACTAGACATTATGCAGCAGTGTTCAGATGTGTGCCCATAGTGATGTTTTTCAAGCTAGCTCTAGCCATGGTGACAAATCACCAGCAGGCAACCTTGTTGAAACACTGATGTGGTTTAGTGGTTGATGTCAGAGGCTTGGGTACATCTGATGAGCTCTCAGCATAGATCAGTGACCAGCACAATGCTGCCAAGGGCTCCCTGGCCTGAGAGAACGAGGGAGGAATGTGACAGGGCGGAGGGCGGAGGGCGGGCCCGGGTCGTGATTCTACACACCCAGTCCCTTATCAGGCTAATCAAGCCTCCAAGAGGGATAAAGGCAGACTGTGGACGGTAGTGCAAGAGAGAGAGAGCGTTTACAGGCAGCTGTCCATCCTATGTGTGTGTTTGTGTCTTTTGGTTTTAGTTCTTTATTAAAAATATTATTTATATTGTCCAGCAGGTTCTCGCCTCCTTCAAAAAGTTTTTACAAAGGGGGATGATAAATACTTCTAAACAAACCAAAACAAATGATTTTTTCTTCATATCAGATTTTTAATGCTTACAACTATGGGTGGGCATTCATCAATAATTTGGTATTCGAATATTTAAGCTAATAAAAAACTGAATACTCGAATATTTTATTATTTAAATTAAGGTAATTAATGAGAAACAGACATTGTAAAATATTTTTTTTTAGAGTTCAAGGTTGCGTCACCATTAAAAAAACAACAACTTTTAATTATATCCAAAACAAGCTTACATTATGTCCTGTATTTTTTTGTTGAAAACATTTAAACAAGCAATGTGTAAAAACAATAAAGTGTAGAATGAAAGCATTTAAGCTCATGCTAAGTGAAGAAAAAGAAAGTGCTAATAAAGTAACTGACGTAGTTAAAGTACAGGTATGAATATAAACACTCAACATATAATAGATATCATGTTTATATTGTATCTCAAGTTTTTGTTGAGAAAAACAGGCATATTCACGTGCTCGGTAAACTATACTCATTTATACACACCAGTTTAAATGATGGAATGTCCCTTACCTCAGATAGCATAGTCTTTTGCCGATGCCATGTTTGTTGTTTACAGAAGCATCGCTGAGATTACGTTGCTACGGGGATGCTGCTTTCAAACGAGCTACACATATACGAGAGTAAAGTGTACGCAGCTTATCCAGTACATTTAAATAAGAAACCAGATTTCTTGCAGTAAGCCACATCGCAATAACCCGCTTTCTGGTGTCCATCTGAACATACTGACAGAACCGTTTGCTCAACAAATGTGATCAAATTGTGTCCACACTCAACAGCATCACCCAGTGCATTCTGTTATAACTGTGAGTTTTAGTTTGTGTGTTCAGGATTTAACATGCATCTCACTGTATATATGGCTAGCAAAGCAAAACTTTGCGAAATTCAAATAATTATCGCAGAAAGAATACTCGAGAATTCAACTACACGTGCACATCCCTAATTAAAACTGATTTGCCAATGATCTGCTGATGGTTTTAATTTGGTAAATTATTGGCTGATAAATATTGGCGGCCGATACATTGGTGGAACCCTAAATATTACCAAAAGTATCTCAGTTGATGACTGCAACCTTACAGTCTTATATACATATTAGGGATGGGCATTTTGGTCATTTTGTCTACTCAAGTACTTGAGAGTAGGGCTGAAACGATTAGTCGACGTTATCGACAACGTCGGCAATAAAAAAAAATTTGTTGCGCTTGCCAAATAGTCGTTTTATCTAATTTAACATAACACGAGATCAGATAAGAAACCTTAATGATGATGCATGAGAACAGCACTGCAGCTCGCACCTGACTTAAGAGAGAAAGAATTACACAGCTCACAGTCCAGATGCACTATAAACTTTCCAAATTATGAGGGAATTATAATGCAAAAATACCAAATAAGTAAATGCAGAAGCACTCTCGTTGAAGAATAAGCAGAGCCGGAGCTTTTTAAAGGAAACACCCAGGTGTTACATCTTAAATGCAGTTATATTTAATGCGTTATAGCTTTATTCAAGTTCAAATAAAATGGAAGCAGATCATGTAAATAACTACTTTTCTATGAGTTGCGTGAAATTCCCAATCTAAGAGGGAGAGATTGAAACTTCACCCGGCTGATGCATACTCTGTTGCAGAGACACTCATCCCTCGAGCATGCACGCTTGCAGCAGCTAGATTATAACACGCTATGGCTCGCGACTTATTGAAACATAATATATGTCACGGTGCATTTATTATCATGAAGAAAATTGGCAATATGCTGCTTTATTAATACGAGAGAGTTTGTTAGTTTTTGTGAGTTAAAGATGGATTGAATTGAACAGAAATTTGAGTGAGGAAGTCTTCACCCCATTATACACTGCAACAAAATACATTTTTGATTTGTTTTTGTTTTGGCTTGTTTTCCAATATAAATATATAAAACTCCTTTAAAACAATGTAACTGATGTAACAAAAACAGCTATACTGCAGAAGAAATTTTTGAATATACAGTAATATTAAAATACAAATATTTTTAAATATCTAAAAAAATTTAAAAATATACATTCACCTGAGAAACAGCATATAAGTGCTGCTTTTATAGAATAGATCTTGAATATAAGTATATTATGTCTTTGCTGTACTCGCAAAAGTATAACCAAGTGACAATTTTTAAGATAACTTCTCTTAAAGAAATTCTAAATATATTATATGTTCCAGTAGTGGCAGTCACTACTGGAACATATAATATCATTACTGAACATTTCATTACTGAATTAAACTTCATAAAAAGTATTTATTTCCCTTTAATTCAGTGAATGTCATTTACAGGTATTTTGAAAAGGTGATTTTGTCCTCTTTATTGTTAGCAAGTATGTTTAATATAACCTTTTCAGTCGGGGCACAAGCTGAATAATTGGTTAAGAGCTAATGATTAACCATTGAAATAATAGCTGAATAATTGCTCTATCAAAATAATCGTTTGTTGCTCAAGAGGCAATGACATGTACTGTACATAACTGTATATATAACACCATGCCTGACAAACATCTTTGGCAGCTGCATTGCATCTTGTTGTTCCAGTGTATCGTCAATTCATTATTATTGTTATAATCTGCTAATCTGTTACAAAATTTACAAAAGATTGCATTATCTAAATATAATCACATCAACATCATATTTTGTCATTATGTGAAGATTTGCTGCCCAACTCACTGAAAGAATGTGCACAACGCGCGTCTGTCTGTTCTTCCTTCAGGTTACCGTAGTAATCTTAGCAAACGCACACCAGTTTTTTTAGTAACCGTCTGAGCCATCTATTTTCAAATTGTGGTTGGCATAACAGAAGATGCTATAACCATTGCATTTTTAATATGCATGTTAAGTTGAAGTTCAGTTTTAAAGATGCTGCATTCTGTTCTATAGCTAAAGTCAGAAGTTTACATACACCTTAGCCAAATACATGTAAACTCAGTTTTTCCAAATTCCTTACATTTAATAATAGAAACAATTCCCTGTCTTATGTAAGTTTATTTTAATAACGTGAAATACTGAGAAAGATTTATTTTAGCTTTTATTTCTATCATCCCATTCCCAGTGTGTCATGAGTTTACACACACTTTGTTATTATTTTGTAGCATTGCCTTTAAATTGCTTAACTTGAGTCAAACATTTTGGGTAGCCTTCCACAAGTTTTTCACAATAAGTTATGAAAGAACTGGTGTAACTGAGTCAGGTTTGTTGGCCTCCTTGCTCACACGCGCTTTTTCAGTTTGAGGTCTGATTGAGGTCAAGGCTTTGTGAAGGACACTCCAATACCTTGAATTTGTGGGCCTTAAGCCATTTTGCCACAACTTTGGAGGTACACTTGGGGTCATTGTCCATTTGCGACAAAGCTTTAACTTCCTGGCTGATGTCTTGAGATGTTGCTTCAATATATCCAGATAATTTTCCTTCCTCATGATGGCATCTATTTTGTTAAGTGCACCAGTCCCTCCTGCAGCAAACCACCCCCACAGCATGATGCTGCCACCCCCATACTTCACGGTTGGGATGGTGTTCTACGGCTTGCAAGCCTCACCATTTTTCCTCCAAACATAACGATGGTCATTATGGCCAAACAGTTACATTTTTTATTCATTAGACCAGAGCACATTTCAGAGCACATCTTTGTCCCCATGTGCAATTACAAACTGTTGTTTGGCTTTTTTATGGCAGTTTTGGAGCAGTGGATTCTTCATTGCTGAGAAGCCTTTCAGATTATGTCGATATAAGACTCATTTTACTGTGGATATAGATATTTGTCCACCTGTTTCCTCCAGCATCTTTACAAGGTCCTTTGCTGTTGTTCTGGGATTGATTTGCACTTTTCGCACCAAACTACACAATGGGTCTCCTTAGAGTCCGAATTTCAACCTTTCAACTGGGGAAAGTGCAACGGAATGACAATTTATGTTTTCTAACTTGGAAATGTTCAACTCCCATTTCGTCGAGATGCAGGTGTGTGTTATGTAATGCAAGCATATCGGCGCCCAGGGCAGGGAGGTTTACATTCAGTGACAAACATTCACTATTAAATAATATCAATTACCGAGTCAAAGTTCATACATTTAATTAATAAAACGTGTTAAGCAAACATTTTGCAGAAACAGATGTTCAAAACACAGTTAATTACCCTCTCTTTTGGTGATCGTAATGATAGTATTGCAGCATCATATCAATTTGGTTGCTATGAGAGATCTCTGACAATCAATTTACCCCTCAAAATCATAATGTAATCAATCTCAAAATTTTAAATAAGCTCCCTCTTTGACACGTTTGTGTTTAGGAAATTGTCACTGAATCTCTAATTAAGTGAGAAGTCATATCATGCTTGATCACCATCGATCATCGTTTTCATGATCGATCATTGCTGCCACGTCCACCATCCCTAATACATATGTCTCAATAGGGTTGTAAGTTTTGGCTCTATGCTGACTAGATCATTATGAGCATCTCTTACAGAAGTTGCCAGCATTCAAATACAGTAGGAGGCTGGCCTGAATCCACAATTTCAGTAGCCCAAAACAGCAACTTAATACAGCTAAAAAAGTGTTGGCATCAAACTGAAGAGAAAAACGTGCCTTCTTATGTATTTTTAGCCTCAGTCAGGCTTACCCATCCATGAAAATCCTATCTCAGGGAGAGAGTAGGTGAGGACCTGCGAGCACACATACATATACATACACACACAGCAGAGAGTAAAGGACACGCTGCCAGATCCCCACTAAAGCCCTTTATCCTAATCATAACTTCTCTCACATTACTCACATGAGTGGTTTACCTTCCGCCAGGCCATGCTGAATTTTTACTGTCCTAGTGATACGAAAACCTCCAGGCACCAAACATTAACTTGGTTGCCACAGACAGCACACGCAGTGGTTAAATCATGCAGTATGAGAGTGCAAGGGATAGACTTGATATTTAGCACAGGCAGATACACAAGCAGGCATGCAAGCCACACAAATACTGTATATACACACCATTTCAAATTATATAAACATGACTACAAACAGACGTTTCTGCATTTACTTGAATTGTAAATGTTCATTAAAATCTTTGAGCTTTGAAGCAGCAAGAACTTACTCAATGAAAACAACATAACAAGGAGGCAGCATAACAAGGAGATGAGGATGATTTAACTCCTCTTACAAATTTACACAAAAAAAATTAACAGGCTTAATTACACAGATCAACTAAGTCTTCAGATGTGCCAGGAGAGGAGATATAATGCCTATTAAACATGAGAACAGTGCTACTTCTGGGGTAATCAGCGTTCCATACAACACATTAGGCCATATTAACAAGCACATGATCTAAACACAACATTATGTGTGTTATGCTTTGCATCTTGTTGTTCCAGTGTATCGTATATTCATTATTATAGACTGTTATAAAATAATCTGTTACAAAATGTACAAAAGATTGCATAATCAAAATATAATGCATCATGTTTTGTCATTATGTGAAGATTCGCTGCCCAACTCATTGAAAGAATGTGCACAATGCACGACTGTCTGTTCTTCCTTCAGGTTACCGTAGTAATCTTAGTAAGCGCACACCAGTTTTTTTATAACTGTCTGAACAGTCTATTTTCATATTGTGGTTGGCTTAACAGAAGATGCCATAACCATCACGTTTTTAATATGCATGTTAAGTTGAAGTTCAGTTTTAAAGATGCTGCATTCTGTTCTATAGCTGAAGTCAGAAGTTTACATACACCTTAGCCAAATACATGTACACTCAGTTTTTCCAAATTCCTGACATTTAATCATAGAAAACATTCCCTGTCTTATGTCAGTTAGGATCACTACTTTATTTTAATAATGTGAAATGTCAGAATAATAGTAGAGAGAATGATTTATTTCAGCTTTTATTTCTTTCAACCCATTCCCAGTGGGTCAGAAGTTTACACATTAGGCCATATTAACATGCGCATGATCTAAACGCAACAAATAGTGTGTTATGCTTTAAGTCCAGCATAAAATATGCATGTTGTATGCGCTAAAGGGGAAAAGTGTCTAATCTAGCCTAGACAAATGATTTCAACAAATAGTAGTGGTTAGTCTGCATCGAATACCCACGATACAATCACAACGATTTTGCTGACAATATAAAAATTCAACAATGTCGAGACTATAGCGATGCTTATAATGAGCCTTTTATTTGGTAATTCAGTTCCATAGAGTGCATCAGTAGACTAATTTCACGATCCTTCAGGGCTGTATAATTAATCAAAATAACGTCAAAATTGAGATGCGATCATATGTGATCATTTAAACATGGGCTGTGTGTGCTTCAGAATGAATCAGCGACATGCTGATCTGTGTGCACACGTGGGGGCGGAGGAGACTCGTGTTTTTAGCACAATTTACCTGCATTGTGAAGTACTCAAGGTTCAAGCATTCTTGCAAATGCAAGGAAAACTACAAATGCAGCACAGTAAAGGAGAGTTTGACAGCAGTTAACAAGATGCGAAACTCATAACATTGCACTTCACATTTCATAATAAAAGCTCCTGGAGAAGTTGAAATAAACATGACTGCACTTGCAGTGTCAAAATAAAAACCCATTTAATGTGAAGTAAATAAAACAGAAATATATAAATTTATCTTTTAACAAATCTTATCCTGAAAATAATAATAATTCAGTATTATATTATAATAAAAAACTTGATGTGGTTCCACGGTAATAATTTAGTATGATGCAATATTCATCCGGTTTCCAAAAAATAAGTGAAGTAGTTTTTGCACACCTTGTTCATTCACAAAGTAAAAATATATGAAGGTAAATAAGATTTGTATTAAGCTTCCATGTATGATTGTATGTTAAATATAAGTATAAACGTGCAAATCAGTGAAAATGATTACATTTTACTCTCCCTTGTCCCTTGGGAAACATGTCTTAATCATTTTTAAATACATTTTTATTTAATACCTTTGAAATATGAATTCTACATGGCTACAATGGCTGTTTAGATGAAACGATGTTTCCTCTAATTGAAAAAAAAAATGCTATTTCAAAGCAAAAACATATTTATTGAGATATATATATTGAATATCATCAATTAGCTAAAAAATATGGAGATGTAATTTCTGAAGCCATATCGCCCAGCCCTATTTGCAACACAACGGCTGTGCTTTTGTGTCTGGTGGATGGATGTTTTTATAAGGTCGACGTGTACTTTAACCTGGTATTTGGAGTGCAGGATGTGCTAAGTCTTACCCACCCACTGTCACTTTCAGTTACTGACAACATTTCTGATATTGACAACATAGCCCTGTCAAACCCCTGACTCTTCAATCATCACAGAAAGCTCCAACAGGAAATCCCAAGGGAGGAGAGAACGACAAATGAAATCAAGAGGTAAATAAATGAATCGATGGATGAATAATAGATTAGGCAGCAAGTGGACCCTTCGAGAAATGCCACGAATGCAATATTAATAAGCAGCTCTTACTGTTCGTCTCTGTGTCATCACTGACACTCTTAGGAGGAGCATGGGCCGAATAACACACTGCTGATCTGTACATTCGATCCGGATTACGGATTTTCTTCAGTCCTTTAGGAAGCAAAAAGAGAGTGGAGTAAAAAAAGAATTCTGGGAAAAGTACACATTTCTGGACGTACAATGGCTCAGCACTTTTTCAGTCTTTATTTCCCCCATGCACATAACAGGAAATTACAAGAATGTTTACCAGGGTCAGCAGTGTCAGGTCTGCCGAACCCCGACTCCCTCCCATCAGCAAGCCCATGCAACCCAAATGTACCCATCTCCATGCTGAGGAACACTTCTCCCAAACAATCTGCACTGTTCAGCCTCAGAGTTCAAAGTGCCTATTTGCTTCTCCACCTTTTTTTATCAAGCGTTCAGGGGTGCATTTAAAGGGATTACTTTGGCCTAAGGTGCTGCCTTGTAGGGAGAAAATGCAGTTTCATTTGCAAGCAGTGGTACGGATGAGGAATGTAAACGCAAACCCTGTTCCCTTGTAACTAGAGACAGCATGCACATTTTCATTTTCTATAACAGAGTTTTATGGATCTGTCCTGCTGTTGATGGCTAGATGGGTTACACTGCCAAGGGACAACAAGCAAGAATTTTACTGGATGTAAGAGCGCAACAGTCTGGTTCCGGAAGTAAAAATCCCATTTATTTCTTCCACAGACAAATTGATTTTAATTGATTTTAAATGCATATTTATAAACCGATAAAGACTGACCCACCATGAGCTCCAAGGTTGTTCATCAATGGTATATGCTTCCATATCTGTACATTGGTATATGTTTAAAAATCATCATTAATAGCAGAACTCCTGTTGAACAACTACATTACCCATGGTCCAGCAGAGCGATCTTCACCAATCAGAGAACCGCAGACAACAAAGCCAACGAAATAAGCCCGGTCATGACTGCCCACTCCCATGATGCTCTGAATTATGCAAATGAGTCTATCTTCCTGCACTAACTATTTATAGATTTACGTATATCGTAATATTTCACAATAAATGTAAACTATACTGTTTCTAAACTTATAATCAACAAAATAAATAGTTTTATATATTTTCATATAATGCGTCAGGGGTTTGAAGTCTGTGCCCTCTTGAAAAACGGTAAGTACACAATACTTATACTTATAATATAGAAATGAATGGGGAAAATACCTATGTAACTCAGATGGCTGAAAAAGTGGACAGACACTGTTGCACTCTATAGAATTCCGAATAATTTGGACCACTCCATGTATCCTAGTAACTGACATAATTGTAAAAGTCGAAATATGGGCCTGATCCATGCTAATTTGTGGTCAACTGATATGGATTTTTCAATGGCCGATGCCGATACCGATATCTAGATGGCATGATGGCCAATAACCAATATAAATGTTGATTAACATAATACAATTTAACAACAGCAAATCATACAAAATATTTTTTAAATGTACATGAAACAAAATACATTTTATTCAATATTTACTCTAATTTGCATAAACTAGAAAAGAAAAAAAACTAGAAAACAGAAAGTGTTGACTATCCATTGACAAATCTATTGGTAGATTTTGGAACAGACAAGGGAAAAGGTAATCCTTCTTTTAATTGCTCAATTGAAAACAGTTATCAACTGATTCAGCAAAATGGTCAAATCTTGCCCGATTAATCGGCCTCGCAGATTACAAATTTTTTCACAAATGCCTTTTGTCAGTCTGTGTTTCTTGTATATTTTCTCATTGCTCCTCAGTATTACTGATAAAGCTTTAGGTGCTGAAATAAAGAGTTAAGAAGCGGCCGCTAATGGGAAGCAATGGGGGCAGCAATCACATTTATTGTGATCCCTGGGCTGTTTGGTGAGGCTCAATTTTGTCTACATTTTAGTAAGCTACACGAATCAATGAAGTTAATGTGCATTTCTGTGTAAAGAAGGTAGGGAAGGATAAAGACAACCTGAAAGAATCCATCACTGGTCCCCAGGAAAAGAGGCATCCCCATCTATCCCTGACACACCAGCTAACAGTCAGTTGTTGAGACATACAGCACCCTCAAACTTTAGCAAACAATAGGCCCTTTCCCACTGCAGGTACTAAAGTCCCTTTTAGGTACTTTCCCCGGTACTAGTACTTTTTGTTGTTTTCGCACATGAGGAACTATAATTCCTCGAAGCCGTTTTAAGGAAACGTTTTAGCTCCATCTTTGGGGTAGGTAATTTTGGGGCGTAACCTTAAGACACAGGCTGTGTCAAAAAACTGGAGAATGCTGCCTTTGAGGCTGTAAAATGAGGTAGGATGAAATAACATAGACCAGTTGTCTTAATAGTTCCATTCATCCAAAATGCTGTCGGTTAAACCATTAACTGATTAGGCAGCTGCCAATGTTTTCTGATGCAGCCAAAGTTAATGTAAAACAGCCCTAATAAAAGTGGAGCTTCAATCCTAACATCCTCTGTCTGTGTTGTTGATTTTGTTTTTGCTGTTTAAATCATGTGTACAAAAAGTGTCACAAGACAAAAAGTTGATGCAGGGTTACTCCTATGAGTGTGATTGCAAAAGAGGAAAAGTTTCCTCGGGTGTCCCATTCCTCGTAAGAGATCTCATCTAGAAAGTTACTAAGTGAAAAGTACCACGACTCTAGGTGGGAAAGGGCCTACTGTCTCTCTGCCATTCTCTAGAGGAACCAAAATTGCTGTCTATAGAAATAGCATTTACACAAACAGTTCCCCAGTTCTTACCCCCACCCCCAAATTCCATAGGTACAGTCCCTCATCCAGGGAATCAAAAAAGTGAGCTGGGTCATATCAAGACACAGAAGAACTCTATGGGGTGCGTAAGACATTAACCATGTTTTTATAGTAGCCCCCAGCTAAGAACAGCCTGTCCTTATGTGCAAAAAAACCCAGCCAAATAATAAGGCCCTGGGGAACAGTGCTCTATGCAAACAATTTAAACGCTTCAAGGACAAAAGGTTGCAATAAAGGCAAATATCTGCATTAAATAGATTGCATGCAGCAAAAATAATGGCAAATTCTTATAGCATGCATGCTGAAAGTCTGTAGGCCTAGAAATTAAATATATAGTCCTGCAAGATATACCAGACTCTGAATTTATATGCAGGTATACAGTGCGGAACAGTCTATTAATATGGAGGTGTGGAACACTGGCTCCTCCCCCATACATTGACCTGACAAGCATGACAAAAATAACTGAGTCTGTTCTGCATTGGGAGTCACAAGTCAGGGTTTCTAAAAAGCCCTTGGCTACTGAGATGCATTGACGGGAAGCAGGCCAGTGTGAAACACGTTACAAGGCTTTTTCATCTGAAATATACACAGACATGCAGATATTGGCAAACACATGCACAAACAAATACAAGCACATGCACACAAAGAGAGAGCTAGTTTAGATAGTTAGCCTCAGTGTTGTTTTGAAAACATATGGTTGGTATACATATATTTATGGTAATGCTTGTAGTCTTAGCTGACACTGTGTTAGTAATATAACAGTGAACATTTAAGAAGCTCAATACCACCCCCACGTGGACCTCCACATGTTCAAAACCATGGATTTGTCAGGAGTCAGGATATTAATTTCACTAATATCAGTCTAATATATTCCATAGTTTATTATGCTTAATTTAGCATACAGCAGAGAGGCTTTGTAATCAAACTTCTGTATCACCTTCCACAATGTATTTTCATCAAAAGTGGAAAATTCATCACCATAATATGGATTATCAACTAATTTTCCCATCATCAAAGGATCTTCAAAGGTTCATTTGTTAACTATAAAAAACCATGGTGCAATAATTTTATCAGCTTTTGCCAAATGGATACATTGATACTTTATTAGATAAACGATATCATGATTTTCCTCTATAAAAGTTTATTTTAACTCAATGTCTCCACCTTGTGGTTGATGAAACATTACTTGTTTTGATCCGTTAATAAAGGTGAATTACAATTAAAACATTCCCTCTTAACTAATAATGACTTCCCCAAAAGCCTCGTTCATAACAATAAGTCATGTGTCATATGTCAGTTTGACACAGCTGTCAAAGCTGTAAATCTTGTCTAATATTTTTTTACTAATATTAATAATACTAACACCAATACTACTGCTGCTACTACTACAACTAATAATAATAATAATAATAATAATAATAATAATAATAAAACAACTACCTAACAGTTCAGACCAATTTAACAGCGACATACTGTGGATGTCATTGTGTTTATTATTGGCATGGCATTATAACCATTATATAAGATGGTTATATTGTTTCTGAGTGAAAGCAACTCTCTTTCTGTCTCATTCATGTCTAGAGACATCTCTAAAAAGTATTTTCACAACAGTATCTGAGGGAAATAGCTAATATCTGACACCAATAACTTTTTTCATTTCCTAATAAAGGTGTAAAAATGACTGTTACCTCCCTGTCGTTCATTTACAAATATACAAATTACATTTCACTGGTTTTAAAGGTTATGTTCTGAAATTATCTGACTACAAGGTTATACAAGTGTACAGTTCAGTGATTTAAACAGCTGTTTTGCGTGCATGTGCACCTGAGGTATAGGGGGCAAACTAGTATGGTAGAATATGTCCTTCAAGCTAATTTCAAAGTGAAATTGCTTTGACCGCAGATCCCAAAAGCCCTTAAAAGAAGGTCAGTTGGAGTCTGTGGACGCGTGAAACTGACTTAAGAAGTGTTCAGATAGACAAGCTTATCAGCATTATTTTGGCGACTCTAGGCTGCAAGGTAGTTTTTGGTCAAACTACGGTATACAGAACTCTATACCTACCAACTCAGAAACAATTTACGCGACCGAGGAAGCTTGATATATCGGAAAAAAATAAGTTATAAATTGACAACCGTAGCGAATTACAAGTTTTGCTTTGCGCGCGACCGTTTGGCTGAGGGAAACGGAGCGCGAGGCGGATTTTCGAATGTTTAGAGGCTCTCGCGCTTTCGCAGCTGGTTGTTTTTAAATCTATATGTAATGCACACTGCTGGCTAGCTACCGATGCTGGCTAGGGTGATGTGATGTCTCCGTGCTGGAATAACGAGTGTGTCAGGATAAACACAAGAGGCTTTACAATGCCAAAAGCTCCTCGGTTCTCAACTGACGGCTCTTCCCTGCCTGTCTCCAAATTTTTCCCTCGCATACTCTTGTCGTACAAGTACAAAATATCCCCGATAATTCTGACTTACCTTCCGGCTTGTTTTCGGCAGCCATTTCCCCTCCGCGCGCCACATCCTCCTCCTCCTCTTCACGAGCGTTGGGTACCACGCGCGTTCACGCCGAGGAGAGCAGCATGAGAAGGGACTGGCGAGGCAGAGGCAAGTCCAACTAGAGCACACTCACCATTGGTTGTCGGACGATGACTGACCATGTTGTTCTAAAATGGTTTACGAGAGCGAAGAAAATATCCTCCCCTCCGAAGTGTCTGTGAGAGTCATTGGTTGATACGTGATGTGTAGTTACACCTAAAGAAGAACCGAACCAATCCAAAGTGAGCGCTCGTGAAATGTTCTCGTGCAAAATATAAAAGCAACGTACATGTTTCAAGTGGCTTGTTTGAGGCCAATGACGCTTCGGACACTAGTTTATTCTGTTATTGTGATTGGATGATTTATGGGGTTATCAAAAGTAGACCAAGCTATACAAGAAAAGACTATCATGTATATATATATAGCCTAATATATGACTTGTAATGGTGACCTTTTTGAATTAAGGTTTGATAACAAGAGTTTTAAAATACCTAAATAATATTTGGCTGTTGGGTATACATTTGTGTTGTGTTTTATTCCATTGAGTTTTCACAATAATTGTGTGAAGAAGATATACTTCATTTACAATTGACTCTATCAAAACTTCAAAGTTGTAGCGCCATTATAGCCTACTGCTTTTGCAACAATATACCTATTGTTGTAACGCCACAGTTCCATTGCTTCTATGTTGTTAAAGCAAGGTTTACCATTTAGATATAATCTATGCAAATTATCGATCCATTGGTTAACTTTGAAAGTGCAACGTTGGCAACTTGGTCTGAATGCGCCATGGTGCTGAACGGACAGCTCCAGTTGGCAGCATTGTGCTCGTGTGACTGAGCTTTCACGAAAAGTGTAGGGCCCAGTTTTATAATAAGTTCTGTAACATCCACAGCTGAACAGAGAAGGATATGGCTGCAGGCAGATCTCAAAAAAGGTGCAGGAGCTCCAAACCATCAGCAAAGATATAGGGAGTCCCAAACCTAACCCTTTTCCTAATCTTAAAGCGGTAGTAAACCCAAAAATGACAATTCTCTCATCATTTACTCACCCTCATGCCATCTTAGATGTGTATGACATTCTTTCTTCAGCAGAACACAAAAAAGATTTTTAGAATAATAGTTTAGCTCTGTAGGTCCATACAGTGCAAGTGAATGGTGATCAGACATTTGTAGCACCAACAATCATAAAAGTAATCCATAAGACTTTAGTGGTTAAATCTAGATCTTAAGAAGTGATATAATAGATGTGGGTGTGGGTGAGAAACAGATAAAAAAAAATGTAAGTCCTTTTTTACTCAAAATCTCCACTTTCACTTCTCTCTCAAAGCCACATGTGGTGCCTGTTTGGTTTCACTCTCCATCTGAAAATGAAAGTGGAGATTTAAGGTAAAAAAAAAAATACTTAAAGTCATATGGTTACTTTTATGTTTCCTTCGTGTGATTTTTGGAGCCCAACATTTCTGCTGACGAAAGTCATATACATCTGTGATGGCATTAGTGTGAGTAAATTATGACTGAAATAGTGAGACTATTTTCATGTTTGGGTGAATTGTCCATCTAACCATGCTTGGAAGCGACGCCCCCTTTTGGAGATGGCTCAACCCCATTTTAGAGTAAACCTGCCCCTTATGATATAACCCCGCCCTCTTTTGGAGATACCTCCCCAATTTGGAGATCTCCAGCCTGCAGCATGGCTGAACATGGGAGAGAAAATAATTTCTGAAAGCCTGTACAAATGGTCTTTCCATAAATGTGTGGTCTATATCCCATCTGAATTGCCTAGAAAACCTCAAAACTGCATTCAGGAATGTGAAAGTCGAATTATACCCAAGCTGATTTATTATTCGATAGATTAAGCATTTGTTAATTGCATTGAGCGTATAGATAATGCCCTAAATGTCTCTTTGCCCGCAGCGAATACCCACACAGAAATGTTATCATTATAGTGTGATCTGTATTGCTTGCAGTAGCTTGATAACATGAGCGCTTTATAACTACTTGTCTGTTCATTTTCTAAGAGAAAGCCATGGAATGTTAAATAAAAGAGCCTAAATGACCCGTGGAGAAAACATTTGTGACAGTCTTTACGAAGCTGCATCTGGTAATAAAAATAAACATTCAGGACCAATTTTTTGCAGCAGCATATTTATGGACTGAATAAATCTGATCTAATATATATATATTGCAAAATTTTAATTTAGTATTATAACACGTTATAAAATAAAGCTCTTAAAAAATGTTGGTGTACTACAACTTTTGAGGCACTTTAATTCTCTGAGGGACTAAAACTATAGGCTATAGTAGCACAATTTCAAACTGAACATATGCAGTCTGGCCAGGATCACGGGTAAGGATCACACAAAAGTCACAAATAGGATTACAAGAGAGATCAGCAATGATTCTTCACTGTAAAAAAGTGAAAATGTACAGTTGTTATTTCGACCTGACCAAAATAATTGAATACTAGTTATAATAATGAATGTGAGATGAATGGAACCAGTTTATTTAGATGTTCCATACAACGCAATATTTTATGGTGCACTCAAAAAATACATTTTAATTCAGAAGTTTACATACACCTTTGCCAAATACATTTCAACTAAATTTTTCACAATTCCTGACATTTAATCATAGAAAACATTCCCTGTCTTATGTCAGTTAGGATCACTACTTTATTTTAATAATGTGAAATGTCAGAATAATAGTAGAGAGAATTATTTATTTCAGCTTTTATTTCTGTCATCACATTCCCAGTGGGTCAGAAGTTTATAAACACTTTGTTAGTTTTTGGTAGCATTGCCTTTAAATTGTTTAACTTGGGTCAAACATTTTGGGTAGCCTTTTTACAAGCTTCTCACAATAAATTGCTGGAATTTTAGCCCATTCATCCAGACATAACTGGTGTAACTGAGTCAGGTTTTTAGGCCTCCTTGCTCGCACATGCATTTTCAGTTCCGTGGTTGCCCACAAATTTTCTATTTGATTGAGGTCAGAGCTTTATGATGGCCACTCCAATACCTTGACTTTGTTGTCCTTATGCCACAACTTTGTAGGTATGCCAGGGATCATTGTTCATTTGGAAGACCCATTTGTGACCAAGCTTTATGTTCCTGGTTGATATCTTGAGATGTTGCTTCAATATACAGTGGCAGCCAAAAGTTTGGAATAATGTACAGATTTAGCTGTTTTGGAAAGAAATTTGGTACTTTAATTCACCAAAGTACCATTAAACTGATCACAAAGTATAGTCAGGACATTACTGATGTAAAAAACAGCACCATCACTATTTGAAAAAAGTCATTTTTTATCAAATCTAGAAAGGGCCTATTTCCAGCAGCCATTACTACAACACCTTATCCTTGAGTAGTCATGCTAAATTGTTAATTTGGTGCTAGAAAATCACTTGCCATGACATCAAACAGTTGAAAGCTAATTGGTTCATTAAATGAAACTTAACATTGTTTTTGTGTTTGTTTTTGAGTTGCTACAGTATGCAATATACTGGCATGTCTTAAGGTCAATATTAGGTCAAAAATTGCAAAAATTCTCTAGAAACTCATCAGTAAATCATTGTTTTAAGGAACGAAGGCTATACAATGCCAATAAACTGAAGATTTTATACAAATGTGTATACTACATTCTTCAAAGACAAAGGACAACTGGCTCTAGGACAGAAAGAGATGTGGAAGGCCAGATGTACAACTACACAAGAGGATAAGTACATCAGAGTCTCTAGTTTGAGAAATAGACGCCTCACATGTCCTCAGCTGACAGCTTCATTGAATTTTACCCACTCAACAGCAGTTTCATGTAAAAAGTAAAGAGAAGACTGAGGTGTACAGGCCTTATGGAAGAATTGCAAAGACAAAGACACTTTTTAAACAGAATAACAAAAAGAAAAGGTCAGAGAGTGCAAATAAACACAGACATTGGACAACAGATAATTGGAAAAGAGTGTTAAGAATCTTAACCCCACTGAGATTTGGTGGGATCAGCACTGTAAGGTGCATGAGAAGTGCTTGACAAGACATCCACATCTATGGCAAGTGCTGCAGGAAGTGTGGGGTGGAATGTCAAATGAGTATCTGCACAAACTGACAGCTAGAATGACAAGAATCTGCTCATGGCTGCACATGGAGGATTCTTTGATGAGAAATCTTTGAAGTATTTTAAGAAATTCCGAAACAAAATTCAAATTGTAATAGTAATTTTTCAAGTTATTAATGTCCTGATTAGTTGAATGCCACTTTGGTGACTAAAAGTACCAATTTCTTCCATAAGAGCAAGATCTGTACATTATTCCAAATGTTTGAACGCCAGTGTATCCACATAAATTACCTTCCTCATGATGCCATCTATTTTGTGAAGTGCACCAGTTCCTCCAGCAGTAAAGCATCCCCACAACATGATGCTGTCACCCCCATGCTTCACGGTTGGGATGGTGGTCTTTGACCTGCAAACCTCACCCTTTTTCCTCCAAACATAACGATGGTCATTATGGCCGAACATTTACATTTTTGTTTCATTAGACCAGAGGACATTTCTCCAAAATGTAAGATCATTGTCCTCATAAGAACTTGCAAACTGTAGTCTGGCTATTTCATGGTGGTTTTGGAGCAAGGTCTTCTTCTTTGCAGTGCAGCCTTTCTGGTTATGTTAATACTTGTTGTACTTCAACCTAAGTGTATGTAAACTTCTGACTTCAACTCTAATTATTTGGCTGAACGTACATAATTAGACGACCTGTCTAATAAGACCTATTAAGCTCCAAAAAGCACAAAGGCAGCATAAACATAATTCATACGACTCCAGTGCTTTAGTATACTGTATGTCTTCTGAAGCAATGCAATCTCTTTGGGTGAGAAACAGATCAATATTACACATATTTTTTACCATATATCTCCACTTTCACTTTCAGAATGTGAAAGTGAACGTGGAGATTTATAATAATAAACATTCATCTGATTTTGGAGCTGGAAAGGTCTGGTCACAATTCACATGCACTGTATGGAGCTACAGAGCTGAGAATTAATTCTAACTAAAAAAAAATTTTTATTTCTCCGTGAGTGTGTTACTTCTCTAAAAAATAGTTTTACCATGAAATGATCTCAGCCTAAATGTGAAATCGCTTACTCGTTTACTTTTCTATATACAGTGATTGCCACATAATTCACTATATAGGGAACAGGAAACGATCGATCAGACTGTGCTTAAAGGAACTGAATAAATAAAACTCAATGCCGGCTGATTAAAGTTATCTCTGTGAAATGGTCAATGACACGCTGCAGCGAAAAGATAAAATATTTTTACCTTGCGCAGTGTGTGCCGTAGGTCATGCAAGGTAAGATGCAAATGTCTCTTAAATGAGCTTGACAAGAGCTGCCACCTCAATCCGTTCAGCTTCCAGCGCCGCCTTTCTCCCATTGAAAATACAGAACCATGTAAAATTTGTATAATGACTGTAAAGGAGAGGATTCACTCTAAAATAAGATAATAAGTTACTGATTTATTTATCGATGAAGAAAAAAGAGTGTAACGACAGCAAAACCTGTCAAATGCATAGAAAAATATAGACAATCTATATTAGACTATGAAAAAGAGATCAGACATAGTTGACAGAGGTTGACTGCACTGTAGTAGATGCAATTAATTACTTTTTATTACCATAACAATGCGGTTTATCTTTGTGCTCCACCCTCCCCATGAGTGTGATCTCTGAGGCAGCCACGGGACACAGCCTATAGCAAGACTGGACTCACAAAATTTAGATATGTGAATGAATATTTCTGCCACAGGCATTCTTTTTTACATGCAATAATCATTTCATTTAATTATTGAAGGTTCACTAACTTCTCTCTCTCTCCTGGTTCATTGCTGACAGAAGACTAGACCCTCATTTGAACCCAGCAGAAGAACCTACCAAGAGCATGGAGCTGGAGGATGTGTTTATGGATCTGTTCAGGCAAGATGGAGTTTTCTGAAATATTCAGTAAAGTTTTATCAACTCGCTGTGACAACCACAATAACTGACACCTACCCCAAATCCATCTATGGTATGGGACTTGACTACCACAGGAGAACAGCTCTTCCGGAGATGGGGTACATTTAATTTTGGGAATGTGCTAGCAACGCTGGCGGGCCATTACTCCTCGAAGGCCCCTCCGCTTCCCTCTCCATCACAGCCCACAGCCATGTTCCTGAAGCCTCGTCTGTCCCAGAGCCCGCGTTGCAAGCCTGGTCCATGTTGCAAGCCAGTTGCAAGCCAGTTTTCATGCCTGCTTATGCCCTAGAATCATTTTTTTTTTTTGTGGGCTACTCTGGTTCCAGTGGGCTCAGAGTTCTCTTCAACAGAGACCACTTTCTCCCCAGCCTTGGTGGTCCTGGAGCTCTCCACCAAACCTCCCACGACTCTGCCTTCTGAGCCTCTCAAGGCTGTGCTCACGGCTGTCCGGAAGAGAAAGAGAAGGTCTCCTAATCTGCAGACACTGCCAGTGCCCATGGCCACAGAGGCCATTTCCAAGTCGCTGCTAGCGCACCAGACCATTATTTGTCAGTGACACTGGTGTTGGTACAACTGAACTGAAATAAATTCACGCAGATGAATTCACACATCCACCATTTTAAATTGAAAGTGAGACTCAGGTGGAAAGTAAAGCTAAATAACAAGCTGAAGAATGGAGTGTCCCCCTCCATCCCATAGAGAGTAAAACACACATTTTAAAAAGCTTTCTTGCCATCTAGTATTCCATACAAAGATCTTAAGTGGGTATCATACAAGACATCAAAATAATTTATTATTGCTGTAGCAGTTGATCACATACCAGTAGGCATCACTTCATATTGACAATTATTTAAATCATTCTAAAGTTTTGCATTGTAGCAACATAATAATAAACACCCGTCTTACCTAATGCAGCAAAATCCAACACTTGCACTTGCATCATACTCCATATGCGGTCACTACCGACAATGTCAGAGCAAACTAGAAAAGTTTTTGGAAGTTCCGTGGTCAAAGCATGAGTCATAATTAAACATACATTGTTTAATTATGGTAGACTGTCCTCAACATGCTCCATCCTTCAGCATAATGGCAACCCCCAAAACTCTTACATAATAGAACCTATTCTAAATACCAACACCTAAAAAGCTCTTTCAAGATTGTATGATTATTCTATCAGTGCTAGACTTAAATTTTCAGGCCACCGAAGCAAATTTACCATTGCAACACACATCAGCATGCTCAAAAGATAGGATAACCAGAGCTCTAAGAGTCCGACAATTGTGCGGCTCAACAAGCCTTCCCTCGATATCTCTGCGGAGACCACAAAACGTATGCACCCCATTTGAATTCTACAGAGAATCATCTACTTTAAGCTACTTTATGCTGTGGAAGAAGTCAAACCTCTCAAATTGCTAGACAGCCCCAACATTATAAACTGGTAAAGTGGAGACATTAACATTCATCAACATAAATTACAAGGCATTTTAAATACACATCATCACCCTTACTAACATGGATCATGTTTATTCTGTAGTAACCCAGTGACAGAAAAGGGGAAATCTATTAGACCTCATTTGTATATTATTATTTTATAGTATTTTATGTAAATGTTTTTAGGCTATTTGTTTTTCTCAAAACAGTATTGTTTATATTTAAGAAAGAAAAGCTACATTGACCTATAACCAAGTAATGAGGAGCCATCAATGCTAAACATTCATAAGGGCAAGTACAATGTAGAATGTATAAGTTTAAAGTTGTCCTCCTGTTGTAATGATGTCTGATATTTAACAAACTGGCCATGTTTGCATTCAGATATTTCAAGAGATGGCTTACTGAAAATTATAAAGAGCCTGATGAAAGATAAACAATATTTGAGAAGTAAATGATCATTTTCCTTTGAAGCACAGTCCCATTTAGTATAGTGCTCTACTCATAGATGGGTGGTTGCAACCAGACAAGAAGTGCCGTGCCGACAAGGATACAGTGGAGGTATCAAACACAGGGCATGTCGATGTGATTCAGTTGCCAGAAAGTACACACAAAAGTTACCAAGGTTTTTCCCATCTTCTTTGGGTCGAATTTAATGTAAAACATGCAAGATGAGTTCCATGGCATGGCAGAAATTTGAGCAGCGGTGGTGGCGGTGTGCGTACATTCATAGAATACATTTTTTTGTAAATTTTAGAACGAGCAATGTCGTCAGCCAGACGCATCCAGTGTGCAACCCTGTTCAGAATCAGGGCTGCCTTAGGGCTGTGCAACCAGTGCGTTACACCAGGCTCCAAGCTTATAGGGGGGGTCCTGTGCCGACCACTATAAAGGGAAGGTGGTTGCTACATGTAAGGCAATCACTACCTCGCCATGGGCCCCGCCATTTGCTTGGGATGGCCCTGGTCAGAATATTACAACTAGTCCCATAAAAATAAGGTGCAATTTAAATTAAGTTAGTTTAGTTTGATTACCATTAGCATATTGAAGTAAACATTAAATGTAATTTATTAGCAATACATTGCAATCATGTATCCAAACAACTTTAAGCTTATTGATGACAGTGTACCTCACCAACAAAGATAATATTTAGACCCAGGAAAAATGCTGGTTGTTCCATAGTGTATGGGTGTTTTAAAATTGTGAATTGGCGTAAGTGAGCACAAAAAATCCAGGTTATTATTTGCCTTGTATTATTGGTCTTGGTTAGTTTTACACCCTGTCTGCACTGGGCAGAACCACTTGAAGCTGTCGACAAGAACGTTCTAAACCGTTTATTTGTGTTGTTGGCACTAGTTGTAATGGGTTCTATTGCTTTTTACGCAACACAGCACAACACTAATGTCCAGTGTGGACAAGGTGTTACAAATTAAACAGAATTGGCCTACTAGTATAAAATAAGTTCACTATGTTCATGGCTGCATAGATACTGTGGGCCCTGGGTCTTGAATGTTTTCCCTATGCATTAATGCAGCCCTGGCCATCAAAATCTTACTCCAACCAGGTGACCAAACATGATTTACAAACATGACTAAAACCTAACATTCACTACAGAAACCGTACTGTCTTCCGCCATGTTGAAAGTTTACGTCTCCTCCCAACTTGGACACTCGAGTATCAAAGTCATTTGCAACTTCCAAATAGGAAAAACTGTAACTGCACGTAAAGGCTGCATAACGCCAATGATACATGTCGTCCCAACGCAGATGGATTTCTGTAAATTTTTGTACACATTTAAAAGGATTGAAGTTGGAATTCATCAAATATATATATAAAAAAAAGTTTAAATTGATGACAAAAACCCGCTCAAGATAAATGCAAACAGTAAAAGTGTGTGACATGTTTTTGTCACTCTTCCTCCCGTCCTGAGGGTGGCGCTGAAGGTCTGTTGTGCTGCAAATATACTCACCAAAAATCAGCGTAGATTGATCTTGCGCTGGGGCGGAGATGAAAAGTGGCAAATATGGCGGCGCCCTTGGAAGAAGATGAAATCGACAACGATGATTATTATTCTCTCTTAAACGTCCGCAGGGAGGTATGGCATCTGCTTATTTACTGATAAGTTTTAAATGAAAGTCCAGCAAGCGAATCGTGAAAACAGACGCTGCAGATATCTTGTTTTAAACTCAGGAGCAAGCAGCATGTCGATAAGCTGTGGCACAGCCAGTACACCATGACCCTTACTTATCATAGCTTTCGGGCAAAAATCTGACTGCATGTTTACTAATAGTTCTGATGAATATCAAATGAGAATGTTCTATCTTCTCTTTGAATATGAGCGAGAAGCACTGAGTATACCATTAATATATATATATATATATATATATATATATATATATATATATATATATATATATTATATGATTTTATAACTTCACCCCTGTCTCCCTCTTAAAGTGAAATTGCTCTTGAAAGGTTGACTTAAAACAAGAGAACTTTACTAAGAAGTTTTAAAAGGGGAAAAGCATCCGCATTCATCATTTGGTGTAGGGCATGATTTATATGGATGCTTCCTGTGAATTGAAATCCTATCTTGGAAAGATTCGCCAGCTAAGATAATAATAATGTGTGCTCACATAAGTGTACAGGACCTGTTTTGTTGCTGTAATCTGCCAAAACTGTGAGGCTTAAAGATAAGGATATTAATTTGTCAACTTAATTTAACTTCTGGTAACAAAGTATGTTCTCATGATAAGTGCCCTCGACTTCATTCTTCCAGTCCTCACCTCTTTATGTCCTTAAAAAGAGCAGCTTGTGCTTTATGATGAATGATCCTCTTTTTTTAACTGTATATCCAGGCCACACAGGAAGAGCTCAAGGCGTCTTATCGCCGTCTTTGCATGCTGTACCACCCAGACAAGCACAGAGATCCAGAGCTTAAGAAGCAGGCAGAGCAGCTTTTTAACTTGGTGCACCAAGCATATGAAGGTACAACGTTTTTTTTTTTTTTGCACACTCAGCCTTTTAAAGCCTCTGACAAACAAAGGAAAGCCTTGTGGAATTATTTGTTATTATACCACTGTTTTAATAGCAAGGCAGCATTTTGTAGTGTCTTAACAGAATAGCTTTTTGTTTTCTTTTTGAAGCATAAGTGTTTCATTCTCACCTCATGAATGTTTGATTGTGAAATGTGATTTATTAAATTTTTTTCTTGTACAGTGTTAAGCGACCCACAATCTAGAGCTATATATGACATATATGGGAAGAGAGGGCTTGAGGTTGAAGGATGGGAGGTAAGTTGAAGATTCAGAGTAGTAATAAATGCTTTAGGATTAGATACCAAACTACAAGCAACATTTCAAGCAAAATCATAGATAATCTTTCCCAATGGGAATTTGTTATTGTTATAATTTTTTTAAGGTATTCATCTTTTTGTGCTCACTACACAATAAAATTATTTCTAGATTGTGGAGAGGAGAAGAACACCAGTGGAGATCCGTGAAGAGTATGAGCGACTTCAAAGGGAGAGAGAGGAGAGAAGACTACAGCAAAGGACCAACCCTAAGGTTTGACTTTATGCCTTCAAGCCTCAGCCTCAGTCATTATAAAGCTTATGTCTCACCAACCTCTGTTCACTTTCTCCGTCAGGGGACTATAAGTGTGGGTGTTGATGCAACTGACCTCTTTGATCGCTATGAGGAGGATTACGAAGAGGTATCTGGTCGTAGCGGCCTACCACACATTGAGATCAACAGGATGCACATATCCCAATCCATAGAGGTATACTCCTAGCACTTTTTATTTCAATGTGTGCCTTTTATAGATAAGTAATCGCTCATTAAATTGTGATTACTGTTCGACTGATACAGGTTTTCTCTGGTATACTGATATCTAGAGAGAGAAAATTCACTTTAAAAAAAAAAAAGAGAGAGAGAGAGAAAATTTGCATTTTTAATTGGCACTGACCACTTGAGGAAAAAGTCTATTCCAGGCGTTTTGCAGAAAGCAGCGTTCTGAAACTATTTACTTATGCCGTTTAAGGGATTAAGAGAAAACCGTTTAACGCACCCAGGTTTCTCCTGGAGAACATGGCTAATGTGGTCATGTAAACGCATAAGCGGAGTTCTTAGAGGGTACATGTGTGTGAACAGACCCAATAACAAACGTCATAGGATGGAGCCCAACAACAAGTCAACACTGCAGAAACAATTCAACATTTCAATTATTTTGATACAGGGACCACATCAGGCTTTAAGCAGAACATAGGGGGCCACATTGTATTCTTTTTGTGATGCAGTGTTCCGCATTGATTTGGTTATTGTATCTTTAAGCCCAGAAATATGTGTGTACTAAATTTTATGAAGTGTATATGTGACTCCTGCAATTGCCTTAAGTATTGTTTTGCTCAAAAAAGGTAGATCATTTTCTATCTTGCATTAAAAATTTAAGAATGCAGACAACTGGAATGCCTACATAAGAAAACTGGACTCACTGTACACCTACAAGCCTACAAGGATCACAGCCATCATTATAGATCAGCGCTCACATCAGCCCGCACAGCATTTTACTCTGAGATCATTCAATCTGGATCCTCCAACCCTCGGACTCTGTTTGCCACTGTTAATAAATTACTCAAACCCATTGACAACATCACTCACTTATTCACCATGGACAAATGCAATAATGTCATCGACTTCTTTAAATACAAAATTGATAGCATTCACCAAGAACTCTCTGTGAACATTTCACCCAGCACAGACCCTCAATTTGACTCATCCATTCCATTTCACATCATTCTCCCCTCCCTATCAGTCATTACAGAAACTGATCTCACTAACCACTTCAACAAAATCCACCTCACAACCTGCCCACTGGACCCCATTCCATCTGCACTGGTCAAGCACTGCCTCCCCTGCCTCAGCCCACTCATCATGGCTATCATCAACTCCTCTCTCACCTCTGGAACAGTTCCTTCTTCCTTCAAAGTTGCAGCCATCACACCAATACTTAAAAAACCTGGCCTGGATCCTGACAACCCCAACAACTTCCGCCCCATCTCTAACCTACCTTTCCTGTCTAAAATCCTGGAACGCTCGGTCGCCTCTCAACTAAAACACCACCTCCTATCAAATCAGCTCTACTGAAACCTTTCAGTCTGGATTCCGTACTCATCACTCTACAGAAACTACACTACTCAAAGTAACAAATGACCTCCTGCTCAGCCTCTGACTCTGGTTCCCTCTCCATCCTCCTCCTACTTGACCTCTCTGCCGCCTCGACACCATTGACCACTCCATCCTTTTACAACGCCTACAATATCTTGGCATCTCTGGCTTAGCTCTCTCCTGGTTCACCTCCTACCTTACCAACAGATCTCAATTCATATCCATCAACAACTGTACGTCTCACACCATACCTGTCAATCACGGAGTCCCTCAAGGCTCGGTGCTAGGTCCCCTTCTGTTTATCCTGTACATGCTTCCCCTTGGACTTATCATTCATAAGCATGGATTAAAATTCCATAGTTACGCAGACGACACACAACTATACCTTAGCACCAGATCCATCACTCCTGCCACAGTATTAACCATCACAACCTGCCTCTCTGCAATAAAATCCTGGATGAACGCCAACTTCCTTAAACTAAATTGCAATAAATCGGAAGTCACCAGATCTCAACCCAATAGAGCATCTTTGGGATGTGGTGGAACGGGAGCTTCGTGCCCTGGATGTGCATCCCACAAATCTCCATCAACTGCAAGATGCTATCCTATCAATATGGGCCAACATTTCTAAAGAATGCTTTCAGCACCTTGTTGAATCAATGCCACGTGAGAATTAAGGCAGTTCTGAAGGCAAAAGGGTGTCAAACACAGTATTAGTATGGTGTTCCTAATAATCCTTTAGGTGAGTGTATATATATATATATATATATATATATATATATATATATATATATATATATATTACATATGTTTTTTTTCTTTCTGAAAAAGCAAATACCAAACCGTACTGAAACTGTGACCCTAAAACCTTGATACAAACCGAACCGTGAGAAATTTGAACCATTACACCCCTAATACGCAACAATGTAAAATACTGATGGTCCCACACTTTGAGGTCCCACACAAAGTGCTCATACATTGGGGGAATCTTTGTAAGAGGAAAACCACACTATTGCAGCGCAATTCTGCTGCAAATCATGATGGAAAGTTAAGGAACACAAACACAACAACAACAATGAAATATCTGGAAATAAATTGAAGCAAAGTCTTCCTCGGATGCCATGTTTGTTTTTTACACAAGCATTGTAGGGAAATTATGTTGCTGCAGAGAAAGCTGCTTATTGACCGAGCCACGTGTTTATGGGAGTAAAGAGCACTCCGCTTATACAGTGCATGTAAACGGGAATGACGCACTCTCGCAATAAGCAGTTTTCTCGCAATAAGCCACTTTCTGGTGTCCATGTAAGTGTAGTCAATGCTGTCAGTAGATTGTGTTGCCAACTCTGGGGAGCTGATCAGGCTAAGCAGGCACGATTATTGGCAGGTGCTGATGACTAGCCAAAAACAATTGCCAATAGATGGTCTATCACTAGTTGACCCATTTTCTGAGAGTATTTTATGTAAATATGTTTCTCATATAAACAAGTACTTGTGTACTACCCTGATGCAACTGAGATGTTAACTATAACTCTCAAATGATGAAAGCTTTTTGTCTTTCCATTATTCATGCTCTCATAGGCCCCTCTGACCACCTCAGACACAGCCATTCTCTCCGGCTCCCTATCCACGCACAATGGCAACGGAGGAGGAAACATAAACTTGGCCCTGCGTCGAGTCACCTCAGCTAAGGGCTGGGGAGAGGTAAAAGCTTTAAGTTAATGCTTTTCAGACAAATTAACTGTATTTAAATAAGATTGCTGAGCATGTAGCCAGATTTGATTCATATATGTTACAGGTTGAGTTGGGGGCAGGAGACACACATGGCCCTCTGTTTGGGTTAAAGATTTTCCGTAATTTGACTTCCCATTGGTGAGGCCAGCATTAATAGTGTTTATATAATTCAGCTCATGTTAACTTTAGATATCCTTTATCTTTGCAATTATTGTTTTTTTTTTTTAATTAATGCACACTGATTTTTGTAATTCATTGGTGGATATTTGTGGACATATGTCTTAAACAAAAGATGGCTATTGAGTTTGGTTGCATTTTTCAGCTTTGCAACAGCTCATTGTGGCATGCAGTTTTCATCTCGCGGTATGCGGCCAGGTCTCACTACCATACTTGCACGGCAACTCAACAAAAACACTATGGGTTATTTACAGTGGCGCTGGGGAACCCAGTCGTCCATGAACACCAGCATTGTCAGGGATACCAAAAGCAGTCATTTCACCTTTGCTGCGCAGGTCAGTTGTTATACACCTTTCTGCTCCTCATGCTTGGCCAAATTGTTTTAACCAACAATTGTTCCTATTACTCATTTCTATTTTATCACAACAGTTGGGAATTCCACATACATTCATCATGATGAGCTATCAGTACAAGTTCCAGGATGATGATCAGACCAAGATCAAGGGTTCAGTCAAGTATGTATCTGTGGATTGTGCCGTTGTCTCCCTGTGTTTTGCTTTTTCACTGACCATGTTTTTTACATGCACTTTTGTTTGTTCAAAGGGGAAAGTGAGAGCTACAAATAGTGCACTCCCATGCATGGTTGCCACATTTTACAAAATAAGTATAAAATTAGGTGGAATATTTCCAGTTTGCGCAAGTATAAATCTTTAATTGGAGGGCTTGCATCTCTTATCTGGCAAACCTGAGCATGTTAAATGCTTGTCCCAATGCAAGATAACTGAAATATCCAATGGTAAAAAATGCTTCTAGGATAAACGAGCCATGGCCCAGATTAAACTATTGTGGTGGGCTGGATCCGGCCCGCGGGCCATAAGTTGCCCATGTCTGCTATAAACTATACCATTCATACACTCTAGGGTTATAACGGCTCTCTGTAAAAAAACTAACCATAAGGTTCATCACCCGCGGTTCAGTAAGCATTGGCACCATGGTTCACCTCAATTTAAGGAGTTTAACACCTAGGTTTCTCCCATTGAATGCTGCTTATGTGGCCATGTAATCACATAAGCGGTGTTCTAACAGGTTTTTGAGGAGTGCGTGTGTGCATGGAACAGACCGAATAACAAACATCAGAGGATAGAGCCCAAGATCTTCAACAAAAAAAAGAAGTCAACAAAACATTTCTGGGACTACAGTGGGAAAAGCTATAGAATATAACTATACCCATTTTTATAAACACTACTGTAAAATATCTAAGTTTCCTCATATTAGCGTATATGCGCTGGTACATTGAGGGAATCCCGGAGTTTTATGTTTTTTGCAGCGCAATTCTGTTGCAGGTCATGATGGAAAGTTAAGGAATCAAACACGGCAACATCTCTGGAACATCTAGAAATAAAGTAGAGCAATGGAGAATAAAATAGTGAAGTCTTCCTAGGATACCATGTTTGTTATTTACACAAGCGTCGCAGGGAAAATACGGTGCTATGGAGAAAGCTGCTTACTGACAGAGCCACATGTATATGAGAGTAGAGTATGCCACTTATACAGTGCATGTTATCTGGAACGCTGCTTTCTCGTAATATGCCAATTTCTGGTGTCCATGTAAACGTAATAACTGTAACTGATATTCTAAATGCTATGTTCACAAGACTTTCTGATTATTTGTGGTCGACGGATAAATTGGAGAGGCCAATAAATCAGCTGATATTTAGTATTTTTTAATTATTGGCTGATTCGTTTCTTAAGCTGCGACAGCACCGTGAAGGAGACGTCTGAGACATATAAATGATCAATCAATTTGTTTCGTTATATGCAATTGTGTTACCACAATAATACTGTAGATAGGTGTGTAACAGTCTTATTTAAACGGTCCTACATATCAGAGACAGTGCTCGGGTGTTTCATTCTCTCTCTTCTCAACAGTTCCCTGTAACTGTTAACTGTCTTTTTTAATGATAAAAAGACAAATATCTATAATATTTCTATAATACATGTCTGCAAATACATGTCTTGTTTAAACAGGTTTAATTCACAAACCTCACACATTTAATTCACACTGTCTCTCCTCTCCAATTAACATTTTTATTGATATAACAAAATAAAACAAAAACACAACATGTATACACTGAATCAACATTTAACACCCCTGCCCAATCACAAAACCTACCCTAACCCCCAACGAACACCTCTGTGGTCACAAATAGATACAAACATAATAATCATACAATTAAAACAAAACATCTCTCTAACAAGTCCCTCCCAAAAACACCAAGTAATTACCCCACTTCCTGTCGAACAAATTCTGATCCCCCAGCCTTCTGCTTGACATCCCTTCAAAAGCAGCCACTCTCCCCATCTCAGCACACCACTCTGGAAATGAGGGTGACCTATCCGACTTCCATCCCATTAAAATAATTTGCTTGCCCACCATAATGCTGGTCATAACCCAGTTTTTTATGTGTTTATCCCCACCTCTTCTCTCTCTTCTCTCAACATTTCCCTATAACTGTAAACTCTTATCTTATGATAAAAAGGCAAATATCAGTAAAACTATCATATATCGTCTAAAAATGTACAGATATCTCATTTAAACAGGTTTAATTCACAGACTTCAGGAGAATTGCACAAATCAGTTTTTTCATGTGGAGCGCTCATAAGGTATATTCCTCTTATGCATGTTTTATAATAGACTGCAGTGTCCCTCTGACTCAGAAATGTTGCATGACGGTCAGTCCATGACACTCCAAGCAGGCAATTCAATTCCAGGCTGAGGAAACTGGATGTGGTCAGTAGATTGCTGCTCTCGATGGATCCGCACAAGAGCGATAGAGCAACTTTAAAGTAAATACTGTATGTGCATTAGTGTTAAAGGAGTTTTTTGTTCAAAAAGAAAATTAAATTATTAATACTCACATACTGTCCGTGGCCGCTGGACTACTGTGAGCACAGTTGTCATTTCCTTCTTCCTAATGTATTACAATTTCTTTAAGTGCAAACAATTACTTAAATGGGAAGACGAAACTGATACCAGGAGAAACGGATGCCTACCATAAAACAAAAAGTAAGATATATATATATATATTTTTTTTACAAGTTAAGGTTTTTGTGAAAGTTTTAGTCAATATAATGCTTAATTAAATTTTTTAGACAATTTATGTATATGTAATTTTATTATTATATTAAATAGGGTGATTTATCAGCAATATATCGGCGTATTGGCCACACTGCCCTCTGGATATCGGCATTGGCCATTAAAAAAATCCATGTCGGTAAACCTTTACTAGTAGCTACACATTAATGATAATGAATCCAAAATGTTTTGCTAAATGCACTCCTTATGCAAAAACCTCTCAGATGCATTAAAGGAATAGTTCACCCAAAAATTGTAATTCAGTCGACAGCCTTCATCATTCACTTTCATTATATGGAAAAAAAGATGCAATGAAAGTGAATGGTGACTGAGGCTTACATTCTGCCTAACATGTTTTTGATGTTCCACAGAACAAAGAAGCTATTATGGGTTTGGAACAACATGATGGTCAATAAATGCTGACAATTTTCATTTATGTTTGAACTATCCCTTTAATTGTCTGTTTCAATGGTAAACATGTCTATTCTGTGTTGCAGGTCAGGGTTTTTCGGTACAGTAGTGGAATATGGTGCTGAGACAAAGATCAGTCGTCACAGTGTTCTAGGTGCTACTGTCAGCGTTGGAGTACCTCAGGGCGTCTCCCTCAAGATCAAGTAAAGCACTTTTGGTTATTTTAAAGACATTGCCCATCTTTGATGTTGAAAAGTTCTGAAATCACAATGTTTTTGTCTCTTTTATCTCAGGTTGAACAGAGCTAGCCAAACATACTACTTTCCCATTTTCTTAACGGATCAGCTTCTACCCAGTGCTGTATTTTATGCCACTGTTGGACCGCTTGTGTTCTATTTGACACTTCAACAGCTTGTTATCAAGCCTTTCGTTCGTGCTCAGCAGGAACAGTAAGCCTTTTTAGCTGATTACATCTTCAGAGTTGCAGTCACATTCTCCACCTGTTTCATTTTGCCGTCTTTTATGGGCCAATTGACTTCCTAACATTCTTCTTCAACCTTTATCCCCCATGAGTCTAGAAAATTGTAAAAGACTGAAATCCTTTAAATGCTGGTGAAGCTAAAAGTAAAAGAGCAAATGTTAAATCAACAGTGGACCTTTTTCTTTTCTATTTAGGGAGCTTGAGAAACAGCGGGAGAGCTCATCATCAGACACTGCCAAGAAGAAGCAAGAGGCAGAGGCAGCTGTGAGTTCATAACGTCTAAATACACTGCAAATAATTCATAATGCACAGCCATTTAAAGTGGTCATAACTTTCACTGCAGGCGTTCTGTGTTTGGAGAAACAATCAGTGTCAGCATCAGGCTATCCTATCTGCACATCAGTCCCTGAGTCAGTGTGATGAATGTGTGCCTTCTCTGTGTGCATATACAAGCAGTCTTATTTGAAATCGCTTTCCTCTGTAGGTTCTGCTGATGCAAGAGTCTGTTCGAAGAATTATCGAAGCAGAGGAGTCCCGAATGGGTAAGACTGCATAACTCCCAATAATGATCAATAGCATCGGCTGTGATCAAACTGTGGTTTTGAAATTGAATGCCAGGTGAGGATCTGTGACTCATTCTATTTTTATATCAGGTTTGATTATCCTCAACGCCTGGTATGGCAAGTTTGTAACAGACAACAGTCGTAAGCACGAAAGGGCAAGGGTCATTGATGTGACTGTGCCTCTTCAGTGCCTGGTGAAAGACTCTAAGCTCATTCTCACAGAAGCCTCTAAGGTAAAGCACTGTTATGCTTGCTTTGTAATAGCTTGAGGTCCAAAAATACAAATGTGGAAAGGGAGCAGGAAGTTATTGAAATGGCAATGAATTCTCAAATCCATTTCTCTAGTTTTATTATAGTTTAAATTTTTGTCGTGTTTTGTACATGCTTTTCAACTCCAACTAATCTTTCCTTCCTAAAAAATTTAACTTTCCAAGTGGATGTGAAGCACTATTGCAGGTGTTAATTTGATGCTTTTGCATTAATGTTCTTAGGCTGGTTTACCAGGCTTCTACGACCCTTGTGTAGGTGAGGAAAAGAGCCTGAAGTTGCTGTATCAGTTCAGAGGTGTGATGCACCAAGTTTTATGTGGTGACACAGAAGCACTCAGGCTACCAAAACAATGTGAGTATACAAACCAAGCGAAACAATTCTGCAAAATAATTTACAGCATTGATTTTATGCATTTTATCCTGACTTCATAATGACGAATGAGTAATTCCTTACTAACAGTAAAGATCAATGTTATTCTTGATGGTAATTTAAAATTGTATGTTTTTTGTTTGTTTTTCTCTCTTCCTTGTAGCCCACAGGATTGATAATGACAATTAGGAACATGTATCTCTTGAGCTGAACGGGACAGCTTGGACTGGTACAGAGCAATAAGACAGATGTTCTGGAGTAAAGCCCTGGAAACAATCTGTGTCCTTCAAAGTCTTCATATATTTCTTTATCCATTATTTTGTGCCATTTAAAATATTATTCTATAGGATAGATGTTTGGATATTAGAACATTTAATTGGGAAGTTTGATTTGTTAAATTTTCACAAATTAAAGTATATTATCTTTCTCAGAAAAAAAAGAGAAACCAGATTTAAAAACAAAACTATAATGTGAAAAGCAAGACAACAGATGTATTCCTGTTTTTGTAGGCCTTATTCACATTTTAAAGGGAAGGCATCTCCCCCAAAGATGGGTGCACATCCTTCACAGTGGAGAATCTCTAGACCACAACAGTGCCTGCAATCAGCACTCACCAGAGAGTGCTAATTTACTTTCTTTACATCAGAGAAACCATTGCTGCTAGATCCAACTCACTGAATCCCACAGGAAATGGTGTACCCCAGCAGTGTCAGCCCATTGACTTATTTTTTAACACCATCATCCAAATAAATGATAATACTAAAAGTGTTTTATCACTTCTGGAAAGATTTAACACATAAACATTAACTCTTGATTTCACCCCATTCACTTAAGCCTAATATTTGGAGGCCCACCTATTGTAATCTGCATCATCCAGCAGTGTCATGAGGCTTGAAGAGACCAATGCAAACATTTTTATAGTACTGTCTTTGTACTGGCTGAGGAAATGGATTAGCATTTAAACTGTGTATTAAGTCTGATGTAGAGCTTGTCTCCCACCTTGTGTTCAAAAACTTGAATAGCAGTAAATGAAAGGATAATAGTGAGACGTCCTTCTTTTTTACTTATAGGCTCAGTCTCCCAGAATACTTGCATTTTAGTGCCATACTTCATACAGGTAAGATCTGTGCCCTCAATATAGTCTTTTGGTTGATTTAAATTGCCTTTTTTGGTATTTTGGGATCTTTATGCAAGAAAATGAATTGCGGTAATGTTGAACTAGTAATATTTTATTGGAAGGTCTGTGTGTACAGCATCTTTGTTTAAAGAGAATAGTTTCATTTCTGGGTGACAATAAATTGTATGAAATATGTCCATCCTGCACACTTGCCATTGCCAGGGTGATGTTAAAAGGGCAATCTATAATTGTTAGTTGGAGTAATGGTATTGTTGAAAGGTGATTGTTGTTATAATTTGACTAATGGCCTACCACTTGCAGCAAGTATAGACTGTCATTTTAAAATAAAACCTCAAGGTACAATGAAAATGTGTTTCAATGGTGTACATTGCAGTTACATAGATTTTATTTAGAAAATAGCATAATTATATATTTAAATGTATAATTATAGTCTACTAAAAATAGCTTTTTGGACAGAAAATGTTGCACACAAGTCCTCATGCACAGCAACTACCCTATTCAGGAAATGTTTTTGTTGAACAGTGATATGTTTTTCAGGATCAAAAGCTGAAATGTTTGTGCAACTAAATGTCTTTATTACTACTTAACTAGGTCTTGGCATTACTGCCTCTCTGTATTTGCAGATGTGAGAGTCTATGGCGATGTGTATGGCTACATCCACGCTGATGGCGCAAAATCAGAAGCTCTCTTTGTGTAGCTTGCAGTTTGAGCTTCATTCTTTTTATTACTTTGCATTTGGACTGTAACCTTTTCTGTAGCCATCTGCTGATATCTAAAACATCAAACAGACGGGCTTTGGTTGTGCGTTCATCCAAAAGGGTATATGTGTGGTCTGCGATTGCCAAATCCTAGGGAGATTAAAACGCATCAAGAATTTTATTTTAACATCTATTTTATAACATAATGAACGTCAAACAAAGACGAAACTTCACCTTTGTTGTTTCACAATTAACCCCTTCAATACTGTGAGACAGTGGCTGGACATGCGCTTTATGCATCTCACTTTGAGCATCCTCAGTCTCAGGAACATTCCTTGCAGGTGCAATTTCATCCCATTTATCAGCAGCAGATTTAAAAGTTATTTTCTGCTTCTTCCTAGAATTCTTTTGCTGATGGCACAGAAACTACAATGAGTAACTGATGAAAGGCACTGATAAATCATTGTTTTACTCTACCTTAATGGGATAGTTCACCCAAAACTTAAAATTCTCTCATCATTTACTCACTTTCTTGCCATCCCAGTGGTGTAAGCTGAAGCAAACAAACAAAACTATTTCAGCTCTGTAGGTGCATACAATGCAAGTGAAATGTGACCAGAACTTTCAAGCTCAAAAAATTACATGAATGCAGCATTGAAGTAATCCATTTGACTCCAGTGGTTAAATCCATGTCTTCTGAACTGATGCAATCACTTTGAGTGAGAAACAGATCCATATTTAAGTCCTTGCTTACTATAAATCTCCACTTTCTGTATGTGAAAGATGAGATTTACAGTATAAAGAGACTTGCATATTTATCTGTTTCTCACCCAAAGTGATTGCATCAGTTCAGAAGACATGGATTTAACCACAGGAGTCAAATGGATTACTTTTATGCTGCATTTATGTGACTTGGTGCTTGATAGGTCTAGTCACCTTTCACTTGCATTGTATGGAGCCACAGAGCTGAAATATTTTTCTAAAATCATGTGTTCTGCAGACAAAAAGAAAGTCATACACATGTGGGGTGGCATGAGGGTGAGTAAATGATGAGAGAATTTTTGGGGGGACCTATCCCTTTTAAGTACCTTTGCATCCTGAGGTGGGATTGTAAAGAGGGTTGGCACAGCGTTCCAGAGCAGATTTTTGCGGTTACCCAAACCACTGAAACAATCTTGAGTGAAATGTAGTGAACAGATGACCATGTGCTTCCTCGGCTGAAAGTCGTCACGTCCAATGTTATCTAACCATTGTTTCAGAATTGATGGTTTACTGAAAGGAAACCTAACAGGGATAAAGAAAATGTTTCGATTAATTGTATAACTGTGATATAAAGTCATTACATCATAATGACAGTGAATTGAACATCTCTACCTACCTGTGGAACGTGATGTCTGGATTTTTGTTATTGTACCTACTGGTGCAATGAAATGCAGAACAACTTTTCGGCATCTTTGCCCCGAACAAAGATGGCGATAATCCAGCCCCGCAGTGTCTCAAAATGATTCAAATAATAACATGAACAAGGTCTTTACTGTATAATTTCTTACTTAATAGTCTATTAAGTTTCAAACCAACAAATAACCAATAGCTACCAAAGTAACCTTTTCCTTTCCCATAAGAGCAATCATGTTAAATAAAATATTTGTATTTCGGGTTTGTTTTCCGGTCAGGTACCAATCTGTGCCTTTCAAAATAAAAGTCATCTGGTTTTATTTGAAGGTACATGTTATAAAATTCCATAAACTTAAGTTTTCTGTGGTTTTAAATTAAACGTCAGAAAATATACGGCACTGATAAATCTCCTTTTCATTCGGGAATATTGAATTGATGGCGACACAGTGTGATACTGTCCCGTTTCCATTTCTTTAAATTACGCTATTTAAATGTTAAGTTTGTGAGTAGTAGTTTTTAGAATGCAATAAACATCAGGAGAAACTTTACAGAGCACAAAAAAAATAATTCTAGACGGTTTTGTTTTTTTGTGTGCAATTTACATATCTCTACGCACATAACAATGGGCGTGTCCTCAAAGACCGTCAGAAAGTCAGTTGAGCCGTGGCTGTAGGAGCGAGCGAGCGCGCAAAGAGGGGGATGGGGAGAATTGTTTTTGTGTTGCATTCCTGCAGTGTGTTTGACCTTTGACCTCGTTGTTGTGTTCTTCTCGTCTTGCATTCCAAAGTGAGGATTTCCTGCAGTATGCCAAAGGCGTTAGTAGTGGCTGCTGGGGCTCGCCTGTTCTGTCCCATGTCTGTGTTTACCACTATTTAACCAGCAAGACGTTACAAATAACCTACCTGGTCTGTGTGCACAACGCCGCTGCTGCAACAACCGATCGCTTTACTTGACATAGCGCGCTAGAATATACGGAGTGAATACGCAATTATATTTTCCTAGTTGAGGAGAGAAAAGGAATCTGAGACCTTTTGGTATTTCAGCTAGCCTAGCACGCTAGCGGGCTTTTGCCGTAAATCACGCACACGTTTCATATCCGCCGAATCGAGCTGAGGCTGCTGCAGAGAATCCGCACCCGCGAGACAACACTGAGGAAATGAAGGACAAACAGAAGAGAAAGAAGGAGCGCACGTGGGCAGAGGCAGCTCGCATGGTAATGTGTTAATAATTTTTAACTAAATTGCGTGGGGTTTGTTGTGGTTTACGGGTGTCACGAACAAAGCTCTCTCGAGCTGGGCTCGTGCTCTTTTCGGGTTGGACTCACGCGCCGCCGCCCGCGGCTGATGATTGTGTAGCAGAGGGAGCGTTAGATGCGTTTCATTTCCCCACTTTTGCCTTTGCGTAGATATGGATTTTAATCCGCGGTGCCAAGTGAAATTCCTCCTCTCTAGACACCATAAGAATTACATTTCCAGCGGATGTTATTATTGAGTGATAGAGCTATTATTGCTGGTAGCCTAGCGTTATTAGCAGCATTGCCTGTTTGACCCTTTGTTTGCAGGGCTTCTTCTAGCTAGCTGAGGGTAATGCTAAAAAAATATTTGACAAAAGCATTATATCTGTAATTCACGAAAGCACCGTTTCAATAAAGGTGTGTCCCAGTTAGTCTGAAATGCGCGGTTGTGTCTCTTGTTGTTGTTTTAGGCAATAGCTGTTAGAATGGTAGGCCGGGTATTTTCATACAGTTCGTGATCCATTGTAACAAGCCTTCGATACTAGATACAATTTTAATAGGGTGAATGGGCATTTCATGCTTAATATCGGTATAAAACATACGGACAATTGCAAAACGATCCATGCAATATGTGAAGACAAAAGAACAGTGCAGCTGCTTTGGGTTTCCCCTTTATTCTTCACAGGGGTGGTATGTATGTGTGTATATATCATCTTCAGGCCATATTGGTGCAAAACATCCAATCTTACTTTACACCCTGCGGTTAAAACTGCTGGAAAGATGTTTGTCCCATTTGATCTGCATCGTCATGATTCAGTTATTACATTGCACCCCATGGAAAATATTTCACTGTTTTGCACACAAAAGATCTTACAGCCAATACTGACATTTCAACTAGATCAATTTACACATGTTCTGCTTCACTAGTTTGACGTGTTTGTGCTTATCTAATAATATCGTTACAGTAGATATTTAGTAGAAACAGAACTAGGCCTATAGATTATGTGACACCGAATCGGGCCTTGTGTCAGAAACAAGTGTCGCAGATGCAGTTGAATTAATGAAGCCTTTGTCTGGGTTTTTGGTTCTTTTGGGTTCTTCTAGTCATTGCTTCCATGTCTTTGTTTTATCTCCTAGGTGGTTTTGACAAGTTTCTTTTTATTTTGATTGACACAAAGACCATTGCTGCAATTTTGCACATGACAAGTTCAAGATTAGGAAAAAAAAGTCAACTGCAGCCACAGACCATGCACTCTGTGGAAAGTATATCTTGAATCCTGGTTGCCGATTTGGATGGTGATCATTTGTGCTAGACAATCACCACTCGTATCATACAAGTCTGTAGTGTGTGCATATATGTCACGGTTTAAAACCTGTATTTTATATGAACAGGTTAGATGCCAAGTCACAGTAATGTCATATCTGATATAATATGCCTGCTTCGAAATGTAATCCCTATCATCTAAATACTTTATAGACAGTTAATGTCCCCAACCGAAATCATACCAACCAACCAAATTTCAGGTTATGCATTTTTTTTTTGCAGGCATCACATAGAGTGATTGAGATTTGTGAAGCAGGTATGGGCATGTAGTCCGCTACCAGTTCCTCTCCAATGCTAACGGGACAGGCTCTCAGGGAGATGCGGGGCAAGTGCATAGCACACTTGCACCCAAATAGATTTTCATGGAGGAATGGTTTACCAAAAAAAAAAAAAGAATTCTCACCCTCAGGCCATCCAAGATGTATATGATCTTCTTTCTTCATCAGAATAGGATTTAAGATTTTTAGGAAAGTATCCCAGGTTTTTTAGCTTCATCCAATGCAAGTGAATTGATTAAAATATTTGATGGTCCAAAAGGCATATTTAGGCAGCATCAAAGTAATCCACACAACTCCAGTCAATTAAGTAATGTCTTCTGAAGTTAATCTATATGTTTGTGTGAAAAACAATTAGCTAATTAAAATGTTTGTTACTTTAAATTGCCACTTCCGCAAGCTCTCTTTAGCTGTTCGAAATGACCTAACACTCGCGTGAAGTACATTCCTCTGCGGTAAATGGAGTGGCACTTATGAATTCTCGTGTGAATGCGGCAACGTGATGACGTAACACGACAGTGATGTGAGGCATTGAGTGTTTACAGGAAGCAATTAATTTATTGTATTTTTTATATATAAAGTTAATAACGTTTTAATTAGCAATTAGTTTTTTTACACAAACGTATCGATTCACTTCAAAAGACATTACTTGACCAGCTGGAGTTATGCTTTTTGGATGTCAAAATGTTTTGTCTATTCACTTGCACTGGATGAAGCTAAAAACATGGGATACTTTCCTAAAAATCTGTAATCTTGTTCTGATGAAGAAAGAAGGTCATATACATCTTGGATGGCCTGAGGGTGAGTAAATTATCAGCAAAATTAGCATTTTTGGAAGTGCATTGAATGTAGGAGTTTACTAGGTGCAACGCCATGTCTTTTTAGTTTTAGGGTTGCTGGTGCATGTTACCCTCAGGGAAATGGTGACAATTGTTCAACGGCACCATTAATTAATGGAAGATCAAGTCTTTTAGGTAGTTCAGTTGTGTGAGTGAATAAAGAGCTTCAAAGGGCGTTTTGGCGTTATTTAATGACTTTGAAACAAATAGGGTTTTGTGAAAGACAGCTTGGGGAATCAGTAAGGGGGTATTTACACTTGGTCACTTCATCCATTTTTACTGATCTGATAGCTATCCGATAATGAAAAGACCAGGTGTAAATGCCCTTCATGACTGATTTGAGATTGATATAAATCTGATCACTCAAAACACCTCCAGAGGCTCATTTAAGGCAAAACTCGGGTCAAGTTTAAATGCATCTGGCTGTTCAAGCCACATGCTGTACTCCGCCCAAACAGAACTACGTCAGCATAGGGAATTATGAAAAATCACAGCTGTTACCGAGAATTTGTATAGGGCCTGTGTCATGCAATAGATAATAACAAAGGAAGAAACAGACGTTGTTGGAGAGATGAAACTTTTTTCGTTCATTTGATGCGGATCCCTGACGAAATCTGAAACTAAACACCGACAATGAGAACAGCTGACACTCATGATGCATCTTTCCTCCGACAAGCCCCGGGGGGAAATACTCGTACGCACATGTGCACTAGGCTAAGTCATTTGGAGAAGACTATTTAGCAGAGACTGGTCACTTCAATTAAAAATGAGTGAGAAATTGGAATGCCAAACTTTTAACGTATGTAGAAAGGAAGCCCTGCATTACAGGTAGTAGAGCTGTTCACCTTTTAGATAGAGACATTGCAATCAATCACCTTGAACACGCATGCACATTATTACCTATTAGCGATGGGTATTGTTGGTCATTTTGTCTACTCGAGTACTCTGAATAATTACTCGAGTACTGATTGAGTACTTGAGGGGCAGTGACATGTACATAACTGTGTGTGTGTGTGTTATATATATATATATATATATGTCTGACAAATGTCTTAGGCTGCTGAATTGTATCTAGTTGTTCCAGTGTATCGTCTATTTTTATAGGCTGTTCTAAAATAATCTGTTACAAAATGTAAAATAAATTGCATAATAAAAATATAATGCATCACATTTTGTCATTATGTGAAGGTTTATGTCCCACTTCAATGAAAGAATGGGCACAACGCACATCTGTCTGTTCTTCAGGTTACCATAGTAATCTTAGTAAGCCCGTACCAGCTTTTTTTCGTGATAAACGCTGCATTCTATTCCATTTAGCTGCACTCTGTCTAGCTTTTTGAAACACTCGCCAGCTGTGTATACGTTGAGTCCACTGCCACACCCGCCTGGTGTGTGTTTGTCCAAGTGTTCGCTCCTGTGGGAAAGCTGCAATGCTCTTTATTGTTACTGTGATAATTCATGAAGCCTTGCATTCAACTCAGTGAGATTGAATTTCCACCTTTCAACTGACTCAATTGCTAGAAAGACTTTGCTTGCGATCAAATAATATATAAAATCTTTTACATTCTCTGCCAGGCATGAAGTCGTCATTTTTATTTGTATGGCGCTTTTCACAACACACATACTTTCAAAGCAGCTTTATAGAAAATTATGCCTCAACAGAAAAAACTAATATGTAATGTCTTTGAGTCATAATTGTTCATTTGTAACCAAAAAAACATACATAGTGCAGCTTTAAATGTAAGATTAATGATGATTAAAAAAGTTTTAGAATTTACATTCTTAATTGTGGTTGTGCAAACAGATGCACTGTCTGTTGTTATTTGGCTGATGAAGGCTGCAATTAATTTATTATCTACGTATTCGATTTTAAGTGTGTACTCCACCTTTGACCAATGTGATGCAGACAAAGGTCAGTAAGGTGCACTGCAGTTCGACAGTAAGCTTGTGGCAGATTCCTTTCCGGTGGAGTCCATTGTATCCCATGTCTGATGGCTGGTGTTGGCATCAGTTCATCCTCTGTGAAGTCCATCGTAGTAGACTGAAGTTATATCTGGTTGGCACAGGCTGCAGTTAGTTGTCATCACTCAACAAAAAGTAGTGGGAGTTGGACATAAGGCAGGACCAGAGCTGGATCTGGCAGGCTCTGGTAACCTCAGGATTTGTTTCCCAAGGTTAAGACATAAAAAAGACAGAAAGAAATCGTAGCGTAGATGCCATTCATTTTAAAACAGGATTATATGAGGTGTGTTTCTGGTTCCGGCAGACCTAACTAATGCGGCATTACTACGAGTTAATAGATAAATTGGGTGTATGCCTGGCAAAATAGATGAGTCTTTAGTCTAGACTTAAACTGAGAGAGAGTGTGTCTAGTGTGTACCAGCAGCCAGTGAGTGTCCCCACTGTCTTCGGAAGACTGTGCCATAGTTTAGGAGCCAAATAAGAAAAGGATCTACCGCATTTTGTGGATTTTTATATTCTAGGTATTATTAACAGGACAAAATTTTGTGATCTTAGTGAACGTGATGGAATATAGCATGATAGAAGGTCACATAAGTACTGTGGAGCTAGACCATTCAAGGCATTGTAAGTAGTTTGTAAGAACTTTTAAAACGAAAGGTAGCCAATGTAGTGATACTAAGATTGGGCTGATATGATCATATATTTTTTTAGTTCTAGTCAGCACTCTAGCTGCTGCATTTTGAACTAGCTGAAGTTTATTTATGGAACCTGCAGGACATCCTCCCAGCAATGCATTACAATAATCTGGTCTTGAACTCATTAATTTGTTTTTCGGCATTAGAAACGGAGAGCGTATATCTTGGCAATACTTCTGAGATGGAAGAATGCTGTTCTACAATCATTGGAAATGTGGTTTTAAAAGGGCAGACTGCTATCAAATATAACACCCAAGTGCTTGCTGTAGAAGATGACATGACGGTACATCCATCGAGAGTAAAATTACTTTTTAGCTGCTTATTTTAATTTTTTTGTTTTTGGTCCAATAATTAGTACCTCTTTTTTGTCTAAATTGAGTAGAAGGAACGATTAATAGAACAGTAATCGAAACCGAAATTCAGAACTTGTATCCTGTTACCACTTTCCCCTTAATTTACTACTGCGTGTAGTCACATGACTCTGCCCCGAAGCAACATGGAGGCTAACTCAAACGTGAAAAAAAAAACATAGTGTCCATCGTTTGGACACATTTTGGCTTCAGTAAAGAAGACATTGGGCATATAGAGTGACAGGACAAGATCACTGAGAGGAAGATCAAATGAAACCGCAATCATGAGTCTGATTCACATCTATAACGCTATGAGCACACAGGATGCGTAGCCTGCTTATCCATTTGAGGTGCCCTGTCCCAAGCCATGTTCTTGCTCTTAATCAGCAGTTTTCTATTTACATTTTTGCACATTGCATTATTTAATATAATATTTATTTACAAGAGATACAAGTTATTTTCAACTTTTCACATGACAATATTTAAAATGTATTTTGTTTGCAAGAGATGCTGGTTATTTTCTACTTTTGACATGGCAATATTTAAAAATGTATAATCTTTGCAAAAAATGCAAGTTATTTACTGTCTACTTTTTAGGAAACTTGCTTTTTACATTAAAACTTAAATATGGCTTTTTTCACAAGATGTTTTCATTTCAAGAAAGGTGTGTTGTGTGTGCAATGTGTTGATTTCAATTGTTTGAAATATTCAATAAATAACCATAAATAGTTTGTGTTTCCTTCAATTATTTTAAAATCAAGAAGATAAGAAATGCTTTCATTAGAAGAAAAAAATCCTACCTTTTTAATTTAATTATATTTAACTATAATTGTAATTTATAGTACAAACTTTGTCAATGAACTACGAGGGCAAAACATTTTTTTTAATCATAATCGAGGTAAAATGTTCAATTAATTGAGATTTGATTTTAGGTCCTATCGTCCTACCTGAAAGTAAAAATGATAAACTTAACTTTTTATGGTTTGTTCAAAGTTTTGTGAGAGTATAGGATTGTGAATTCAGTAATGTAAATCAAACCAAATCATGAAGACCTTTTATCATATCAAAATCAAGTATTTTGTTTATCTTCAATTTTATTATTTTCCAATTTTATATAAAAATTTTTTCTAAGTGGCTTTGTGAGAGTTTGGTAGTTTGGGGAACAGACATATGATATCTAAGGGATACTGTTTCCATGTGTTGTAGTTCATACGACCTGTGTGACATCTCAAGGCCAGTAGCCAGTTTGTCTGCTTTCTGACTTGGGCCTCAGTTAGTCAAACAATATCACTATAAAGAATATGAGCCAAATCACTAGAGTGGAGAGCGTCACCTTCTCTTTAGCAGGTCAGGTCTACCCCCAATATTTGTCCAATTGTCTATAATTCCTATGCTATTCTGCTGACACAGCTCCAGCCATTCAGCAACACTAATCTACTATAAACCTCGTCACCACTATGAGCAGGGAGTGGACCAAAGCGTATTACAGTGTCTGACATAGTGTTTGCAAGTTCACACACACCTCTTTAACATTATCTTTAGTGATCTCTGACTGGCGAAGCCGGACATCGTTAGTGCAGACGTGACTAACAATCTTAGAAAATCTATGTGTAGCGTTAGACAGCACTTGTAAATTTGTTTTGATGACAGATGCTTTGGCACCCGAAATGCAGTGTACTATGGTGGCTGGAGTCTCTATTTCCACATTCCTTACAATAGAATCCCCTATAACCAGGGCGTTTCCACAGGCTTCTCAGTGGGTGCATCATTGAGTGGATAAAATCTATTGGAAATCCTAACAGGAACGGGAGAGTGGTGTCTCTTTGCCCTACGAGTATGCTGCCGAGACGTCAACCAAACGCCCTGCTGCAGGGGCTCTACAGCTGGAACCAAAGTGTGTGTGTGTGTTGCTTGCTGTACTACATGCATCCGAAACAATGTCTACAGGCTTCTCTTTCTCACTGACCTCCACTAGGATTCAGATCGACGTAAATCCCTCAAGCAATTGTTTGTTATGGTGGTTTTTGATAAGCGGTGCTTTGAGATCAATGCAATAATCTGTATTACTCAGAGGAGAAAACGGGTGCTTACGGTAAAATGCACGCAGTTTAATCGCGATACAAATAGAAAGCAGATGCACGCGAAAAAAGACAGTTGAATTGTGATAAGAGAATAATGCGGGGAAAAACTATGCATGCTGAAACATGGTAGAGATTAAATATTAAATGCTGAAATCAGAAAGCTAAGCAATGCTAAAATTGCTAGCAGGCTACAAACACAGACTCGAGTTAGTCACCAGCAGCAACATTATGTGACTACCTCAGCCAGCTCAAAGCTTTCTAAAGACGCACAGCTTTTACGACTATGTTCAGACTGCAGGCAAATCAGATCTTTTCAGGCAGACTGTCCGCACAAATTGTTTTTAATAGGATTGGCCACAATGAGCTTTGAATTGTTGGTTATTGGGCCCAGAAATTCCATATTGGTGCATCGCTATTAAAAACTCATGAAGTAACCAAGTGTGAATACCCCCTTAGATGATTAGGCTGTATGCCCGTGAAAATCAGATCATCTTGACGATATACTTGATGCAATAGGAAATGTAAAGCAGGCCACCTATTTTAGTGTTTCTGGTCATTCACGATGGTTCCTTCCTTGCAGTGGCAGATGTGTGTTGGCTTTCTTTCTGTATTGAAAAAGAGAAGGCTTGTGTCAATGAATGAAAATTTGGTTCTCATTAGTTCTGCTGCTGGTGTGGGTTTTTGTTTTTTTTTTGTTTTTATTTTTTGGTTACTCAACAGGATTTGAATGAAGTCATGGTTTGTTTTTTTGTGGCTCGCTTTGTATCCTCTAGGAATGGGATTTAATTTTGTGGGAGTAAAGGTAACATCAGTGACTACAATGAGGACCAGAGCCTTTTTCACATATTTAAACCCTCATTTGTAACTTTTTAACTTCTTGCCCTGTCTATGTGTTTATTCCAGAAATCCATACGTTGATGAACTCTGAAGACTGTTGGTGAAAAAGATCTGTAAAAAGATCATCTTAAAGGAATATTCAGAGTTCAATACAAGTTAAACTGAATCAACATAATTTGTTTCATAATGTTGGTTACCACAAAAAATTATTTTGACTCGGCCCTCCTTTTCTTAAAAAAAAAAAAAAAAAGATCAAAAATGATTTGGGGAAAAAAATCAAGGTAACGATGAGGTACTTGCAATGGAAGTGAACAGGGCTAATTTATTGTTTAAAGGGCAAAGGAGGGATGGGTTTAAACGCTGAAATGTGAAGCTTTATAAAATTCTAAAAAAGCACATTAATTCTTCTGTTAAAACTACACTGTAAATCCCAACTCATCTATGACACACATTTTTAGTGTAGAGTCTACACAAATGGTCAGAAATGTCAAAACAACATTAAAAATGTTATGTTCACTTGACACAAAAACATATGTTAGTTTAACATATTTTTTTAATGTTAAGTCAACAAGTTTTCAATTTTGAGTTTGAGCACATAGTGCCTAATAGTGTTGTCATATACCATTGTAATTTCACGGTACTCTATACCATTTTCGGTACCAAAGCAAAAACAGGTTACTAAACAACACTCTTTTATTAACAAAGTTAACAAAACATTAGCAGCAGAATTAAGAACCAAAATATGCTATTGAGCAACACTTTAATTTAAATATATTATTTTTGAATTATAACAAAACTGTACGATGTATGCTTAAAGTATTTTTGAACACTTATATAAGTTTTGCTTCAACTTTTGCATCTTTTACTTAGTTTTTACCAAGTACTAAAAAAAAACCTAAATAAACAAGCATACAATATAATGAATAAAAAACAATTTCCAAACTAATGTGCAAAATGCTCTCGTATTAATAAAGCTGCATATTGCTATTTTTCTTCACGATAATAAATGCACAGTCGCGTTCTAATCTAGCTGCATTAAGTGTGTGTGCTCGAGGGATGAGCGTCCCCGAGGCAGAGTCTCTCTCAGCCGGGTGCAGTTTCAATCTCTCCCCCTTAGATCGGGACATTCGCACGCAACTCATTGAAGAGGCACTTACCACACAGAGAAATGCCAGTTTCTGAGTTTAAAATTATGTATTATTGGAACTTTAATAAAGCTATAATACATTAAATATAACTGCATTTGTAACGCCGGGATGTTTCCTTTAAAGAGCTCCAGCTCCGCTTATTCCAAAACGAGACTGCTTTTATTATATATAATTCCCTAATACTTTGGGATCTACATAAGAAGAAGCTGTGAAAGTTTAAAGTGCATCTGGACTGTGATCTGTGTAATTATTCCTCTCCTCCGTCAGGCGTGAACTTCATGTTACTGTGCTGGACTAAACCAGAGCCATATAGAGAGAGAGTTGCGACAACGGAAGTTCTAAATGCTTGATCGTCACGTGATTCACGTAGACTTCAGATAGTTCCAGGAAGTGCTTTTGCGGTCATTCCAAACTGTTAGAGTAGAGTGACAGAACTGCGATTTCTGGTAATTAGTAGTCAATAAATGCATTTATTTTTTATATTTATGTAACACACCGACATATGTATGTAGCATGAGTATGTTGTTACAGCGATGTTGTTTTTTTAAAGATCAAATCAGCTAATATTTGAGGATTAGTGTTAAGCTACCGTTATTTGCCTCAACTTATTTCAGGCTAGGGTTTCTGTTGCCTTTTTATGTTACCTCATGTTCATTGTTTTCACTAATCTCATGGTAACTAATGTCATATTTATGACTTTTCAGATAGTACAGAGACAGGCTGGTGACAGGTGATTTCCAGCTCGCACCGCACAATGGGTCAATGAACTATTAACTATTAGCAGCAGATACGTAAATGTAAAATTTAGTGAAATGAAGCTTATTGTTTACAATTCTATATATAGTAATATAATTATTTATGTATTATAAATATTATATATCTAATGTATAATTCTTACAATACTTATTCATATACACAATATGTTCAGCTTTAAAACAACTTAAGCATACTCGTATATAAACTGCCGTTCAAAAGTAATGAGGCTGAAAATTCAGCTTGGCACATATTACATTTTAAAATACATTAAAATAGAAAACAGTTATTTTAAATTGTAATAATATATTACGATATTACTTTTTTTTTGTATTTTTATTCAAATAAATGCAATAACTATTTACAGCAATTCATGAATACATTTCTAATAAATGAAATAGCATGCCAAGCATTTTGTATGTGTCCTTTCTTTCATGTTGTCGTTGCATAGTCTTCACCATGGTTTGCTGTGCTGCATGGGGATGTGCCAATCGCTCAGAGAAAGGTGTGCGAATGTATGGCTTCCCCACTGACATGGAGAGGAGAAAAAACGTTATAATGAACTAATATGCAACTTACCTCACCCTGCAAAACATATATGTTTAGACTCCGTTTCTCTAATTCCAAAAACAATGGATGAAACTGAATCAAGAGAACAGATTTTACAATTAATAGGGTGTTCGTTACTAACTTTATCCAGCTCCAATCCTTGCCTAATCTGTTAGTTATTAATGAGTAATACTCAACTATAAGGTTTTAATTTACAAGTTATTTTTATTTAGATGTACTGATAATATACAGAATAAGATAATATTATTCTTTAAACGTCTCACCTTTTAAAAGTGCGTCGCAAACGGTTTGTTCTGCTTCATCTCTACGGCGTGGCATGTGTTTGCTGCTACTTCCGGGAACTATTGAGAGGCTCCACGAGCCGCCATTGCTGTAAAAAAAACGTTCCATTGGAGTCAATGGAGTTGTCGCAACTCTCTCTCTCTGTATGGCTCTGGACTAAACTAAAAGATTTATGTGCAAGCCATTTCCAATAAAAATGTAAGTGGAGTGAGCGAGTTGGGATTTACAGTGTAGTTGTGTAACAATTCACTCGTTTTCTCAATGTATCGATTACTAAATCTGCTGATCTATTTGCATCGATCTTGAATCAAATATCGTTAGTGTTGGTCAATAATCTATTTAAAATGCTAAAAATCAAATGAATCTCGTTTCAACAATATGGAGAACAGTATTTTAAAATATATAAATATTTGATCAGTCACATGTGATTTAATGGAGACATGTGCGCCCTCATAGCCCTTCCCTCACAGACGCCACTGAACTTTTCTGTCGCTTTTCACGGGATCACACCCATTCTCCGTTCTTTCCATAATTCTCATTGTAGTGATGTTGAGTTTGTGCTAGTTTACCTCCATACACTGACTTACTGACATATTTCTCGTTCACTGATGTCTCTCCCTTTCAAAGCCAATGAGCTCTGATTTGAAGTGTGAGAATTCTTTGGTGGCATCTCATGCCTGTAACTAGACTGACTATATAGCACAGCCCAATAGCATTCAAGTGCGGGCTGTGAAGGAGCATTTCATTGGTTTCAGCTGCTGAACGAACTGAACTAGTCGAGCCAGTCATTTTCATGAACAGATTGAATGTACTGGTAAACTTGTTTGCAAAATAAATAATTATTTTAGGATTATTCGTTCAGTTCACCATGTGAGTAAATCGCGTTCAACAAGGTGAGAAAGGGGTAAAATACACGTAAAATTCAAGTGTATAGGTATGCACAACATAACCCCCAATTTATGAATGTGTAAAAATTACTGTGAAATGTTGTGCTTTGGTGAACAGTGTCAGCAAACTCGGCAAAAAAAGAAACGTCCCTTTTTCAGGACACTGTATTTTAAAGATAATTTTGTAAAAATCCAAAATTAATTTACAGATCTTTTTTGTAAGGGTTTAAACAACGTTTTCCATGCTTGTTCAATGAACCATAATTAATGAACATGCACCTGTGGAACGGTCATTAAGACACTAACAGCTTACGGATGAGCTTGCCTTAATGGCAATTAAGGTCACAGTTATAAAAACGTAGGACACTAAAGAGACCTTTCTACTGACTCTGGAAAAACACCAAAAGAAAGATGCACAGTAGGGTTGGGCGATGTCCCCTAAATTGGCAGTTGATGATGTTGACAGTAAAACATCGCGATGGACGATGATATCGTCAGTGGGGTGGGGGGGGGGTACATAATTTCATATAATTTTCAAAAATTATATGACAAATTATAATTTCGTTATTTTACTAACCCAACTAATGACTCGTCGGCGCTTTATCAGTAGGTTGCACGACACGTGAAGCATTTTTTTTTTTTTTGCTTTCACTTAAGAAGAGTTGTGCACTTTTTATTTTAGTATATCTCTTTACATAAATACTATTTTCCACTTAAAACTATAATTTCGTTATTTTACTATCCCAACTGACTCATCCGCTTTCCAATAGGTTGCACGTAAGGGGAAAAATATTTCTTCCACTTAAGAAGAGTTGTGCACTTTTAAGCACTTTTTATTTTAATATATCTCTTTACATAGATATTTTTTTTCTACTGAAAAACTATAATTTCGTTATTTTACTAGCCCAACTAATTAGTAGCCTACTCATCCGGGCTTTTATATTGCGCCTAAGAAAAAAAAGTAATCTTTGGGCAGCCTTCTTGCGAAGAGAGCAGACACAGCCACGCTCACTGATGAGCAAAAGGTCGAGGCAGAAATGACCATGTACCTGCAGGAAATGGCCATTGATGGGGAAGAGGACCCGCTGACTTGGTGGAAAACGAACGACAAAAGGTTTCCGTTCATGGCAAGATTAGCACGGAAATATCTGCGCATATGTGCTAACAGTACTCCATCAGAGCGGGTCTTCAGCACAGCGGGTAGTGTAGTTACTCCAATCCGCAGCTTATTAAAACCAGATAAAGTGAATATGTTGGTATTTCTGGCCAGAAACATCGAAATTTAAACATGGTCTATGGTGAAAGATATTAGACTTCTTTACGCATTTTTAGCCATCCTTTCTGGAGCTATTCGATTTTGCATATTATTTTTTAAACGTTCATTTGTGTAGTTCATATGACCACTTTACAATATTTCAATAACATAATTTATTTTGTAGCCTGTGCTGAAGTTAATTGTGCTGCTAATTATAAGTGAAATGTTAATGCCGAGTTTCGGTCTGAGTGTTGTTCCCGTTTTCTTCTTTTATTTGTTGTTCTTCTATGTTTTAATAAATGTGTGTTATTCATATTCAACTTGTTTCTTTCATTTGATCTGACATTATGGATTTATGGCCAAGGAAATTTTTCTTTAAAAGTATTAACCAGACAAAAGTTATTTGACGTTCGCTGGTCTGGGTTTATCTTAAACTGCCGCTTCAGTGTATACAAGAGTAGGCCTATGTGACAATGAGCAAGATTTTCTGAGACACTACAACTAATAATAATGAATTAATAAAGGCTATTTTCTTTTAGCCTACAACATAAAATATTTTAATCTAAATGTACAGTGTAAGACATGTAAAAAAAAGATAAGAAGCTAACAATCAATATTTGTGTAGCCGGCCTGACACTGTATTTTCACAGACTACACGTCACGTCTCTGGCATATACTACAGTATTTAAAATAGCATATATGCATTAGTTATATTCTCAATTTAATTTACAGAGCAATCCCTGCAAAGTTTTTAGGTTAACTATAGAAGAGACTAGGATTAGTGAGTCACACTAGCAAGACTCGCAAAAGGGGGCCTGGCATCACGATGGTGGCTCTACATCGTGATGTTGGTCAGCCATCAGGATGGACGATGATATCGTCCATAGCTCATCTGCATAAACGTGCCTTAGACATGCTGTCTGGAGGCATGAGGACTGCAGATGTGGCCAGGGCAATAAATTGCAATGTCTTTACTGTGAGACGCATAAGACAGTGCTACAGGGAGACAGAAAAGACTGATCATCCTTGCAGTTGCAGACCACATGTAACAACACCTGCACAGGATCGGTACATCCGAATATCACACCTGCGGGACATGTACAGGATGGAATCAACACCTGCCCAAGTTACACCAGAAGCTCACAATCCCTCCATCAGTGCTCTAACTGTCCACAATAGGCTGAGAGAGGCTGGACTGAGCGCTTGTAGGCCTGTTGTAGGGCAGGTCCTTACCAGACATCACCGACAACAACGTCGAATATGGGCACAAACCCACCTACACTGAACCAGACAGGACTGGCAAAAAATGCTCTTCACTGACGAGTCAGCACAAAATCAGCCCTATTGTTGGCAAAAGAAGTTCCTCTCTGTTTTCAAATCGCTGGGACCAGATTGTCTACACCCACTGTCATATTGGTCACTCCAGGTTGACACAAGTTTTTAACAGGGATGCACCGAAATTTCGGCTGCCAAATATTTTCGGCCGAAAAAGGCACTTTCGGTTTTTGGCTGAAAGAGAAAAAAGGCCGAAAATAAATATATACCACCTCGCCCGCCCCTCAGTGCTCAGATGTCACTCTGGATCGGTCTAGCCCTTATCGCAGCGTTACTCAACAAAGGCCGATCATGTCAGCGGTGTGGAAATTCTTCTGATAAGGACATCAAATTTGCGATCTGCAGTGTTTGTTCAGCAGAAATTTCAAGATATATATATTATATACACTCACCTAAAGGATTATTAGGAACACCATACTAATACTGTGTTTGACCCCATTTCACCTTCAGAACTGCCTTAATTCTACGTGGCATTGATTCAACAAGGTGCTGAAAGCATTCTTTAGAAATGTTGGCCCATATTGATAGGATAGCATCTTGCAGTTGATGGAGATTTGTGGGATGCACATCCAGGGCACTGAGCTCCGTTCCACCACATCCCAAATATGCTCTATTGGGTTGAGATCTGGTGACTGTGGGGGCCATTTTAGTACAGTGAACTCATTGTCATGTTCAAGAAACCAATTTGAAATGATTCGAGCTTTGTGACATGGTGCATTATCCTGCTGGAAGTAGCCATCAGAGGATGGGTACATGGTGGCCATAAAGGGATGGACATGGTCAGAAACAATGCTCAGGTAGGCCGTGGCATTTAAACGATGCCCAATTGGCACTAAGGGGCCTAAAGTGTGCCAAGAAAACATCCCCCACACCATTACACCACCACCACCAGCCTGCACAGTGGTAACAAGGCATGATGGCTCCATGTTCTCATTCTGTTTACGCCAAATTCTGACTCTACCATCTGAATGTCTCAACAGAAATCGAGACTCATCAGACCAGGCAACATTTTTCCAGTCTTCAACTGTCCAATTTTGGTGAGCTCTTGCAAATTGTAGCCTCTTTTTCCTATTTGTAATGGAGATGAGTGGTACCCGGTGGGGTCTTCTGCTGTTGTAGCCCATCCGCCTCAAGGTTGTGCGTGTTGTGGCTTCACAAATGCTTTGCTGCATACCTCGGTTGTAACGAGTGGTTATTTCGGGCAAAGTTGCTCTTGAATCAGTCGGCCCATTCTCCTCTGACCTCTAGCATCAACAAGGCATTTTCGCCCAAAGGACTGCCGCATACTGGATTTTTTTCCCTTTTCACACCATTCTTTGTAAACCCTAGAAATGGTTGTGCGTGAAAATCCCAGTAACTGAGCAGATTGTGAAATACTCAGACCGGCCCGTCTGGCACCAACAACCATGCCACGCTCAAAATTGCTTAAATCACCTTTCTTTCCCATTCTGACATTCAGTTTGGAGTTCAGGAGATTGTCTTGACCAGGACCACACCCCTAAATGCATTGAAGCAACTGCCATGTGATTGGTTGATTTAGATAATTGCATTAATGAGAAATTGAACAAGTGTTCCTAATAATCCTTTAGGTGAGTGTATGTATGTATGTATATATGTGTGTGTATATATATATATATATATATATATGCGCATACATGCATACATACATACAGAGTACAGCAAGAGATTCCACAGGAAAGTGCCCCGATCCACAGCAGTGCCACAACTAGCGCAGTTACACCACAACTTGAGACGTATCTAGCTGAACTATCCATTGCCAGAAGCAACAATCCCCTTGACTACTGGCGCATAAACAAAGACCGCTTTCCTTTGCTTGCGCGGATTGCGCACAGGTATTTATATCTGCCCAAGCACTAGCACAGAGATTGAGAGACCGTTCAGTGCAGAATATCATGTTCTTGATGAGCTTTCTGACAGGAGAGTCTGTCAGAAAGTTTAGCAACTTTTGTTCTTGAAGAGAAACCTGTCACTTGTACTTAAATAGAAAGCGGTCCAATATGATGTGTATAGCATTTACATTAAAATTTGTGTAGCCCTGAAACACTTGTTCTTCACTTGAGGCTACATCTGTTTACAGTTTGAGGTTGGATTTAGTTCTGTTACTGCTGTCATGCACTGTTGTTTTGCACAATAATTTTCACTTAAAGTGGACATACGTTTACATAAACAGAATAGAGGCCCTCTGCCATTCTTTGTTTTGCCTGTTGTTTTAATTAAAAAGACTTGCATATTTAAACTTTTTGAAAGATGCTAGCCTTTAGAAAGATGCTAGCTAAGTTCATTACTTGACTATTGTTGTGCATATAATAGTTTTCTAAAACTTTACATTATTTGGATAATTGTTAATAAAATCTGTAAAATTGTATTGTTAAAGAACTGAATGAAGAATAATATTAATATTGTTTTAATATTAATAATTTATTTAAGATTTATTTTCTGTCCAGTTTTGGTGTGTTACTTTCAATAAAAGTGATTATTTTATTGGTTTGTAGTTTTTCAATTCAGATTCATTAAATTCATGAAAAAAGTATAATATTAATACAATTATACACATATATATATATATATATATATATTTTAAATGGGTAAATTAAAAAAAAGTCAGTTTCGGTTTTCGGCCAAGTGCATCCTGGAGTTTTGGTTTCGGCCCAGAATTTTAATTTTGGTGCATCACTAGTTTTAATATTAGGAGAAGATTCACCAACATGTACCTTCTGCCAGAATCCATTATCCCTGAAACATGTTTTATTAGACAGTACTGATTTTAACCCCATGAGAAACCTTTTTATTTAGTATGGATTTTTTTTTTAACGAAGTCTAACCGAATGCAATTTTAGAGTTTTGGGAAAAATTTATTTTAAAAACCTTATATAGAATTTCCTGTACCGGTACCCTTCCTGCAGACTCATCCTGACATGACCCTCTAGCATGACAAAGTCACCACCCATACTGCTCATTTTGTGCATGATTTACTGCAAGACAGGAATGTCAGTGTTCTGCCATGGCCAGCGAAGAGCCCGGATCTCAATCCCATTGAGCATGTCTGGGACCTGTTAGATTGGAGGGTGAGGGCTGGGGCCATTCCCCGCAGAAATGTCTGGAAACTCGCAAGTGCCATGGTGGAAGAGTGGGGTAACATCTCACAGCAAGAACTTTCAAATCTGGTGCAGTCCATGAGGAGATGCACTGCAGTATTTAATGCAGCTGGTGGACACACCAGATACTGACTGTTACTTTTGACCACCCCTTTTGTTCAGGGACATATTTTTCAATTTCTTTTTGTCACAAGTCTGTGACACTTGTTCAATTTATATCTTTTTATGTTCATACAAATATTTACACGTTAAGTATGCTGAAAATAAAAGCAGCTGAAAGTGAGAGGACGTTTCTTTTTTTGCTGAGTTTATGTAGGCTTTTCTTGAAAATGTTCTGTGTCTTGGTTAAGCCCAGCATTTGAAAAAATATCGGAAAAATAAGGCCTGCCATTTGTGGGTAAAACCTTTATATTTAAAGTCTCTCTGTACATTTATAAACATGCACATTTTTGTTGCTTTCCTGCTTTTAAAGACCGACTTAAGTGCAAGCAAATAGCATTAAAGTGTGAGCTTTGCTGAGCTTGTCATTTGTTTCACCCACTGAATGAATACACCCCTTCACTAGAATAGACCTCTTGTTCATAAACTAACTTAATGTACTGGTACACTCGTTTGTGAATGAAATGAATTAATAGGTCATCTCGTTAAGAAATCAGGATCTCTGAACTAATCCTTTTGGTGAATTGATTCAAAAGACGAGTCACTGAGATGAATCAAAATCACCACCACTATCTCATTGAAGCATTATTTTCGAGTACCTTGTGTATGATCTCTCCTCAGGACGGCCACTGACTATCACATAAGCAATTGACAGCTCACAGTCTTGTCTCGAGTAAAATGTGTTCAAGGCAATGGACGTGGTTTTCATACTATACTGAGACTGTTTTCTTTAAAGGGGTCATATAATGCCATTTTTGTACAAGTTAATATGAATCTTTAGGGTCTAAATGAAAACTTTGTAATATACTTTTATTAAAAATTCTCATTAGTATTTTAAGAAAACACTAATTTTACCCACTCAAAAACAGCTCTGTGTTTTCAGCACGCCGTTTCAGTGCATATGACTTTAAATGATAATGAGCTTTGGTCACCCCGCCCCTCCGTTCTGGGGGCGTTTTTGACACAACGCACGTGGAGTGTTGCCTTGACAACAGTTGAGGGTATATTTTGGAGAGAGAATGGCAGCGGGAGTCTCTGAGGACACATCTGTAGTGCAACCATACCAATTTGAACTTAGTGTTACCATGTTAACTGTAACACCTGCGTACACAGTTTTTAATAACACAATAACCATAACGCGTTGTTCATTATAAACGTGGGATTATGAATTATATTGAGAACGTCGTAACGTTATGGAAAACATGCCGTAATGTACCCTGAGTGTAAACATTAGCCACATTCATTGTGAAGCGTGCAAGCGATTTGCAAAGATTAATATAAAGGTTAATAAAACGTTACACTTACTTCTTCTGGAGGTGCAGAGGGAATATAAATAGTTGGTACCGAATCTTTTTTCAGCAGCAGCTTCTTAGCAAAACCAGCTTTATACTGACCCTCGTTTATAAAGCACTCTGGTGAAAAATGATTCGCGCAAACATGAACGCATTGACGTTGCTCGTGGGGAATATTCCCATCGTAAACAAAACTCAGCCACTGCGTCTTCAGCGGTTCAGATTTAGGAACATCAAAATGACTGCTGTGTTCGTTATTACACCGAAGAACAGAACACAACAATCGCTTAGGTGCCATTCTGCTCCAGTGTATCAACAATGATGACGGACTATGATTGACAGCTCGCTCACGAGTGAGGGCGGTCTGTGTTGAAACACTGCTGTCAATCAACAATCCTGGGAGCGTCCGACCGTGTGACGTCACACGGTCGAACGGCTCGATTTGAGGCAGGGGAAAATATATAAGGAGATTAAAACAAAAACACTGGATGGATTTTTATCATAATAGGATGGTTGTGTACAGGCACAGCCAACACACATTTCAGTACAATCAACTTGAAAAAGTGCATGTACCATTCATTATATGACCCCTTTAAGAGTTCCATTCATTCCGAAATGATGTCGGTTGAACCATTAACCGATTAGGCAGCAAGTCAACTGCCGACGTTTACGTACGTTTTCAATTGCAGCCAATATTGCATGGCCACTACTGAAATAAAATGCTGTCATTGTAGCAAAACGTAGCCATTATTTTCTGTACAATAAATAGTGCAATTTTATTGATATCATTGTTTAGTTGGGTACTTGGCATGCAGAAAACATTTAAGTCGAAGGCATCTAGTTGATACTGCTTTTTTCTTTTCCTAATTTGTAAAGGAGGCCTTGAGGAAACTGAATGTAGTCATATGATGTTACTTTAATGCTGTAATATTTGGATTGTTTTACTCATTCGGGGTTCCCATGGGATGTAAAAACTGAAAATACCAGGGAATTTTTAAATTGTGTTTTCCAGTCCTGGAAAAGTCATGCAAATGTAAAAAAAAAAATCCTAAAATTTAAATAGTGGCGTATGGAATACTTTTCCATTCACAATTGTCGTTTTTACAGTCATTTCAGGGTTTACAGCGTTATGTCTTAAAGGCAACAAAGTTGTAAAATTGGATATACACAAAAAAGATTAATCGATTTTTATCAAACTAAAATCATGTTAACTCGTTGTTTGCATCTTGTGGCTATACTTCTAAAACAGTAATAATTGTAATGTTTATGGTTTCCCAATCACTTCTATTGTAAGTGCCTCACTGTAACTGAGATTTTTGCTTTTTGTGGAAATCAATTTGTGGAAATCAACATTATACCACAAATGCTGACGATTAAGCTTATCTTGTTTTGAATCCAGAAAATTCCTTTGACCCTTTCGTTCTTTTTTTTTTTTTTTACCTAATATTAGTCATACCTATCTAGATTCTCTGGAAATATTGGTTAATTTCTTCTAGGGGTGTAACTGTTCAAAATTATCACCGTTTCGACGTGGTTCGGTATTTACCACGTTCAGAAAGAAAATGATACTGCTAAATCCAAAGTAAGAATACTGTATTTGGTAACGAACACTTCAACAGGTTTGCCCTTAATAAAATGAATTGCTTTACAGTAACCATAGTTTAACTATGGTATTTGTATTAAAAACATAGCAGCCACAAAATCAACATGTCATATTTAGAATATATAGTATAATCATGGTTACTATATGGAATCTACAGTATTACTGCTGTAAAACCATAGTTAATTGTATCAAACCTATGATTTCTGCAAAGAAAACCATGGCGACAGCAGTCATGGTTACTACAATATTACTATAGTAAAACCATGGTTAATTTTCTTAGGGTCTTAAACAAAAAAAAAATATTTTCTCTAATTACTAAATCAACATTTTAATTTAATACCTGCACTATTATGCTACATGCATCTACATAAAATGCATTTCAAACTCTACTGCACATATATTCAATATTCGGAAGCTGTACATCACTATAGAAGGAACTTTGCTATTAAAATGGATACAAGGGATGTTGTGATGCAGCTCGAGTGTTTTAATCATGTGCGATAATCACACATTGTCATCAGCGGAGTAGAGAAACTTCTTGTTGGCAATGAACACCACTATCGCTTTAGTTATTGTTTTATGCCTGTCCAAATTAGCACTGAGTGTGCGGTTTTGGCTCATCTGCGGCTCTTCTTCCCAGGTGATTTCCACATAATTACCAGTATACAGCACTTGCATAGAGCAATGTCTGCAAACAGTGCCTGTTTTTTAAACTTTGGCCATCCCTGTTGAAATTGACTAAAAATAAAATGTTTCCAGACAGGAGACCTGAATAATGGAGGGGCCATCTCTATCAGCGGCTCATTTTGTCCACTTGCCATTTTCAACTACACACAACGCTTGTAGAACAGTGATGTCATCAAGTTGAGCCACATGAAACACAAGCAGAGCATATCCATCTACAGATCCATTCAGGTGTTTTAGCGGAGTTTGTAAACATGCGTGTCTATTTGACGCTTTATTTTCTTTGCAAAACCTTGTGCTACAGATGCGTCATTAAACTTGAGGTGAACCAACCACGGTGCCAATACTCAACGGACCATGGGTGGCGAACCATACGGTGAATTTTTTTTTACCAAGGTCAAATATTACTCCATTACAACTGAAAGTTGTAAAGACATATTTTTACTTATGTAAAAGTACAGAAGTACTTGGTTTTAAAAGTACTTGAGCATTAAAAATAAATGTCCTTTTTTTATGTCAAAGCATTGTTTTATTATTGTTGCATTGTTGTATGTAATACTTAAAATACCTTTATGCCACTGAAGCAACCTACTGAATACACTGACTAGCTTGTAGTATCTGTGAAATAAAGAGCTTTTAGAATGTTGCAAACCCTATAGAAATGAAACAACTGAATTGACAAAAAGACAATCCTCTACCCACCCCCACAAAAGCAGCATGGTGGTCTCACACAGCTATGACAGTGTGCACACATCTATGTGTATACATTCATCCACATTTGAATCAAGCAGACAGTGAAATTTCTGTAAATACAGACATGACCATGCACTTTGGCTGTAAGTCCAGGACTAGAAAAGACGGTTTATGAAGCTCTTTCATATCTATACATGATAACTGCTCTCTCTGGCTCAGCGGCAGTGCCAAAGCAGATTTGAATGTTCCGGTATGATTTTTGTCAAAGGTTTAATAGACCAGCGAATCGTTATCATATAGGAAAACGATCATGTTGGTTTTTGAATAAAGATTGCAATCTTTTATGATTTATTCATGCAACTCTACACATAACTATGGTAATAATGCAAGGTAACAAACAAAATAAACTTATTTAACTCTTAAGCTCATTTAAATTGATTTCACACTTTTGCGTGCTAACTAATATCATGGACGAACATTACCTATGCGTTAGCAGTGGAACCTCAAGGCTATGGCAACTTGCAGGGCAAATCCATAAATTATTTGACCGACCATACTTTATACTGAAACATTAGCTCTAAAGCACAGATAATTTCAACCTTTCACAAGAAAATTTAAAGTTTACATACGGCAAGTTTTTAAAGGCTGTGATATGGTTCGTTTTAGGCAAACATTTAAAACGAAATCGAATCTTTAACACTTTCAGAAAACTGAAAAATATTTTCTAAATATGGCCATGGGTGTGCGCACTGCGCCAAGGAACCGCCATCTTCCGTTTTGGCAACTCATCAGTGTTCAAAAAATGCTGGGAAATCATTGAACTTCACGACACATAACCTTATAAGTATGATTGTTGATGGGCTGTCAGTCACCTACAAAAAAACAAATCACGTCACATTAATGTCCACCTCTGCCGAGAACCGTTACACCCCTAATTTCTTCAAACATAGCCAAAAACCAGATCTCCAGATCTGTAACTTAAGAATACCAAGCCAAGCAGTCTTTCAACAGAAATGTTCAGAATAATGTCTGCTATCTGAATTGTACTGGGGTATAATATTTTCTAATTTTCATTCCCTTCTGTACCATAAAATAGCTTGATTGGGAGGAAAAGAGACCAGGCTGGCACAGTGCATGACTCTCCAGAAGCAATGCATAAATGCACCGTTCCCCTATGAGGCTTTCAATTGCATTACATACACATGAGCTTTGGTGCCTAGTCAGGACTGCGTTATAAATAACTTGAATTGCATTGCCTAGTAGTTTGAAGTTCTCACAGCTTGACATTTTTCATGCCTGCTTGTACAGCTTCCTTGCAGGAAGTGCACCTGGCGTTCTATAATTGAGTGTGTATCTTTATAGCATTGTGATGTTCCATTTCCTTTTTCAATGTCCTTGATTCAGGTGAGCACAGGCATTGGGTACTGTAAAGTACTACCGAGGGTTGTCTTGTATCATGCACCAGGCCGGGATGGATTTATTTTGTATTTTGTTTTGCAATGGTAGAATTATTCGCTTGGAGTAAGGAAATGTTTGGTATTGTTTTTTGATCTATCCTCTATTCCATATTTAATGTAGCCTAAGTAATGTTCTTCATGAAGCGTCGCACATACTGCCACATTTCAGATGTGTAAGTGTCCGTCATGCTGTCTTTCTTCGTGGAGTAATTCCTCTGCCTTTTGTATAGGCTAAAAGCTTATCATAAAAGCCTGGTATTAAGCCTGCTGTGAATTTGTTAAATAGGACATTCTGTGTGTAGCAGCTTTCTTTTGATAATTGCTTGTTATGCTTGCCAGAATAGTGCACAGCATCTGAGAATATGGAACTAACAAAACAAAAAGCTGGGAGTGTCAAAATTGACACCATGTTAATACACGTTTTCATGTATATGGATAAGAAAAGGTGACACTAATGTAGACTTGCTAAATTAAGCTGTTGATTGTATTCCATTGACCGATTGGTTTATTTGATTGATTGCAGGTTCTGGAGAACTTTTCTGATGCCCCAATGACACCTAAACAGATTCTACATGTCATCCAAACAAAGGGGCTCAAAGAAATGAGGTCTGGTATAAATTAATCTACCATTTATAATAAACATGACTGTGTATATATATATATGTATATTTCTGTTTGAGCCGTGATCCATTTTGGCTGAGATTTGTTGCCATATTTTGTGACGGATGACTTTTTTTATGAGAGTATTTTTTAACTGGCCTGTTTGGCATTTTCTTTCTTTTTCCAATCCTCCATCACAAAATAGAAGGTAAGATCACTATATTTATCCATGTTGCATTTTTACCACTGAAACTTGCTATTTGTTTTTACTTTAACCCACACTACACCTTTTTCTACCCTCCCTCAGTGGCACAGCCCCACTGGCCTGTTTGGTCACCATGCTTCATTCTCAGGTCAGAGGAGACCGAGTGAAAAACTCTATTTTCTTCAAGCTGCCAGGAAGGATGAGTCTGTTTACGCTGAAGGTAGAGTCACCACAAATATTTCTGGCACACTTTCTCTGATACACACTTTTTACTCTGGTTTAGTAAAACAATGATTATTGTCAATAACCACACCAGTGCTTAAATATCTACATACCATCTAGGGATGACCAAAACTACATATTTTAATAATGGACTAGTTGGTAGACAGGCAAATATTCATGAACTATATTGAGTAACTATCTATAACCTTTTATTTTACAAAACTACACAAACATCCAAATTAAGCTTATTTATCTAATGGATTATCCATAATAATGGGAAAATTTCTCAGAGCAGACGATTTGAAGTCAGACAGTAATTGTCTTGAAATTCTTTGTTGAAGGCATTTGATACTAAAGTGCTGCTTTGATGGCTGTGCCTTAAAGGGAATGAATTTAGAGACATAACTCCTCAAAGGCCCCATTTAAACCTTGCATTAACATGCGTTTCATTTCCGGTTAGTATTTGGATATTCTTGTGTTGGATTGCATTTACACCTGGATTACAGTCAAAGTTACCCACACAAAATGGAAAACGCAACTTGCATATTACATCTGAGGCTGTGCAAAAATTTTTGTCTTTTAGTGAATTTTGAAGACATTCGCTCTATTCGGACTGCAATTGTTTCTCAGGGCAACATCTGTAAAAGTACATTTCCATGGCTCCTCTGTGATATTTCATGCATTCAGATTAATTTTAAACAAGATGGACATTGACCCGGCAGATTTTCTGGGACTACTCAACCCGTATATATGAGTAGTCATGCAAGCCCTGTGTGTAAATGTATTTAGTAAACGTTTCTACATTTCAAATTTGATATATTAAAATGTTATACATTGCTGCCATAATAATGGACCATTTCAAAAGTTAACATGATCTGGCTCTTGTTTTTTACTTTGAGTTTTCACTCACTGTTGTGGAGCGGTGACGTAATTTTAATATTGTGAATCATTTCAAAAATCTCTATCCTCCAACTTTCACAACTGTCCATTACTGCCAGATCTGTTACCACATGCAGCACAAATATATGGCACTTAGCAGTGGTCAAAAAGGCTTTTGGATTATAAACTCAGAGATGTGGATTCGGACGGTAATTAAATTACCACACGACCTTGGTGTTTGTCAAAATACAGTAGGTAATTTGGCTGTTAATTTTCTTGCGGGAGGAAAACACAGACTACCCCTTGTAAATGCTGGAATTACCTCATGTCCCCATGTAAAATATTTGCGTCCGAATAGGGCTATTGATGAATAATTCAAATGGTTTCCATAACTTTGACCCTCAGGATTTTTCCTTTTGAAAATGTTTTGGCTAGCCGCCAAAGCAAAATTTCGAGTCGCCGAAGCAAATGTATTCTTCTCGAATTCTGCACTTTGTAAGTGCTAAATGTGCTTCTCATTTGAATTGCGCGAGTGAAGTCTGGTATCACGTGAGTGTACCGCGAGCCAAAAAAATGGAGAGGGATTTGAGTAGAGGCAAGATATTCCAAGTGTATTTCTATGGAATAATTCTTGGGATATTGTTCGAGTGACAAGACTGAAAGACTGCAGTGTCTGTTGTGTTGTTCACATTGCAATGGCAAAATTAACAGAAAATGGCAAGAACCCGCTACACAGCACTTAAAAAAACAGATGACTGTAGCGTTATCACATTATTACTTGCGTAGTTGCATCCGGATAATAAAAAAAATGCACTTTCACTCTTTTGAATGTGGTCAGAATCTGTCCTTCACCACTTCCGAATGTCTTGTCATTGATCCGATCATAATGCGTCTTTGGTGGATTTACATCTTTTTATTTTAACAATAGTGATTTGATCACCGAAACACATGTTAATGCAAGCTATAAATGGGGCCTAAGTGTTACAGTGCTGACAGTCTAACCACATGCTAATGCTCAGCATGCAAAAACCCTCTGATGTTGTGTCTCTTCATCCTCTTTTAAGGATCACCACTAAAATAAAAATTAGAAGGAAAAAATCTAAATAAATAAAAAGTCGGTTTGTGGACAACTAGTCGGCCATCCGGAATGTTCTCATGTCTGTATTTACCCACTGATACCCACAGAAAAATGCCCTTCAGTGGACAAAGAGCCCAACAGCAACAGATTCTGGAGATGCATCCAGCACCCCAACAGCATCCACCACAGCAACAGTTGGAGCGGTAGGGGCAGAGCAGGAGAGCTGTGACTCCACAGAGACCGCTGCTGCTAGTGGTGAAAATGATGGTGTGTGTGTGGACTTCATTCTTTTCAGTTTCTTTTTTCTGCATCGATTCATTCAGCCTCTTTTGCTGAGACTGAAATGGGCTTATAAATTAAAGAAGTGTATAAAAGCTCTGAAAAGAGGAGGCCCCATCTTTCATTTTAAGAAAAAGCTTTGATTCCAAGTGGTGATGAGCATTAAATACTATGAGCATAAGGAGCATGTAGTGCATGAGAGACATTGATTTCTTTTTTGCTTAGGATGTGAGTGTTGCCATGGTTACTGCAGCACATGACACATCTAGCAATGACCTAGATGAGAGTGGTTTAGAACGTGTATTTATGTGTGGTGTGAGAGTGTACAAGCGATATTACCCCTGGAAACCGAGCAACTGTATCAATGCATTTCACGTTTGCAGTGTTTTGCATATTCAAATGAAAGACGGGTTCCCTTCATCCTTGAAAGACTTTGGACAGATGCTATTAACAAGCAAGATGTTTCCCGATTTCGGATTCTCTCCTATACATCTTTTAGAATTTATTTGCAGCAATAGACTGTTTCATTTAGGCCTATATGTTATGCTATCGCTTCTGCTGTCTAGTATTTTACAAAAGACAATTTAATTGTCTTCTAGTAAATACAGTGAATGTTTCATGTGAAGGTCCAGATTGACATCTCTTGTTATTTTGTTTGTAGTTTTGACAGACTTCAGAATGAGGAACTAGCATGCTGCTTACTGCATTGCACAGTATACTGCCTACTATTGTTTTTAAGTGGTACAGTATGTGAAACCATATGCGATTGTAAACAGTAGTATGCTAATAGGGCTGGGTGACATGTAAAAAAAATATTTTTTACAATAATAATCAAAATAAATAAGCCTAGTATATTCCCCAAATAATGCTGCCAAATGTGTGTTCTATCATATTTGTGTTATATTGCGTTTTGGTAATACAGTTAATGCTGCCTAAAGAAAAGAAAACTCAAATTTTAGGTTCAAGTTAAACATGTTTTGCATTACTTTACGATTTAATCACTTTCGGTACAAAGACATATATTACTGAACCCGCAGCGTTGTATTGACAATGCATGCCAACCAGGTGGAAATAACGCAAACTAAAAAAACAGCACATCCTGAAATGATCAGAGATCATTTGCGGCATTCTTATAGATGACATTATTCTTGCAAACAGTTTTCAGATGAATAAAACCGAGAAAAATTTGTGAAAACTCTTTCATCATCGCAATCAGCATTGGGATCTTTGTAAAGATATCGTCGATATCCAATTACATCGTCCTATTGCCCAGACCTATATGCTACACATTGGGGGTCACGTGACATCACTACTTTGCATGTATAATTCAGCTAGTGGTAATATCCAGTTATTATCTCAGACTGCAAAATGTTAAAATAACCATATTTATTTCTGAGTATCTGCAGTTCTACACAGCATTTTTGTATTTATTTATTTTTTATTATTATAATTTATAGTATTGTATTTTAATTGCTAGTTCGGCAGGATATAATTTTTCTAGTTTTATTAGCATTTGTTTTAGGTCCCAGTAGGAGTAGCCCTCTAAGCTGTGCTTGCAGTATTTTCTAACAAAACAAAACAAGACAAAAACAGTATTTAAATAAGATTTGTCAAGGTTAAGTAATCAACAAGTGGTCTGCTGGTTTCCTCCCTTTTGTTCCAGCTTCTGTGGATGAGACCTCTTCCAGTGCCTCTTGCTCCACAGAACCACAGACCAGACTGAGTCGATCTTCACAGGTACCCGCAGTGCTTAACTTTACCTTAGCACTGAGCCATCACCATCATAACTAATTCTTACATGCAGGAGGACCCTTCAAGAATGAACTTCCATCTCATCTTCATCCATAAGCACACAGTACTCAACTCCTCCTCATAACATTTTACTTGCCCTTCCCTTTAAAGTCACCATGTGCAAATGATTCATCGGTGTTGTACAGAAAGTTGATGTTATGAGTCAGATCAAGAAAACCCCACAGATAACGTTGACTCAGAAGCCTCTAAGTTACGTAGGGATTCTAGTTTGACACATGGTCAGATCCTAATCTGGTTATTTGGTTAGTGGAGCATTTACAGTAAATGGAAATAGCTTTTTAACCCTATACTTTCACTAACTAGGTGTTGATTGCCAGTCTTCCTCCTTCCACCCTGTTCTTTCTCTTAGTATTATGTGACTGTGTATTACAGAGTAAGGAGGATTCTGTCATTTACTCATCTTTGTGTCATTAAAAATAGTATGACTTTCTCTCTTTTGTGGAAACAGGATGGAAAATGTTGAAGAAATGATTGGTCAATGGTGTCCATAGAATGAGAATAAATGCAGTCTACCCTGATGAGCTCCAAATACATTTCCAAAAAAGCACCATAAAAGTTTCATTTAAAGTAGTCCATATGACTTGTACACAAGTCATTTGAAGCCATAAGGCGTTGTGATGAATAAACCAAAATTTAAGTCATTCTCACTGAATATTTTCCCCTTCGATGTATCTGTTATATCTCATCACACTGTATATTCACGATCCAAGTGTCATGCAGTAGTCAATCACTATTGAAATCAACGCATTGAACTATACCGTAAATAATGTTTTTTGTTACAATAGTCCGATAATCTTACTTTCTTAAAATTCGTAACTTTTGGCAGACATAAAATTAATTTCCATATTTTTCCTCAAAAGGATAGTTCACCCAAAAATAAAAATTCTCTCATAATTTACTCACCCTCATGCCGTCCCAGACGTGTATGATTTTTTTTTCTGCTTCAAAACACAAATTAAGATTTTCAGAAGAATGTTTCAGCTCTGTAGTCCCTCACAATGCAAGTGAATGGGAGCCAAAATGTTAATGCTCCATAAAGCACAAAGTCATCAAAAGTAATCCATGCAATTCCAGTGGTTAAATCCATATCTTCAGAAGTGATATGATAGGTGTGAGTGAGAAACGGATACAGTAAGTCACCCTGCCCAGTAGGGGGCATATGAATGTGAATCACCAAAAAGACGAGAAGAATGTGAAAGTGAATGTTAAAGTGGAGATTGACTGAGCAGGGAGCAGCATTTTTAATTATAATAAAAATAGACTAAAATATTGATCTCTCACCCACACCTGTCAAATTGATTCTGAAGATATTGATTTAAACTCTGGAGTCGTATGGATTACTTTTATGCCAACCTAAGTGATTTTTGGAGCTTCAAAATTTTGGCACCCATTACTTGCATTGTAATGAAAAAGAGCCGAGAATTTCTTCTACAAATCTTCATTTATTTTCTTAAAGTCATATACATCTGGGATGGCATAAGGGTGAGTAAATGATGAGATTTTTCATTTTTGGGTGAACTATCCCTTTAATGCCATTGTTTTCAATGTGTGTGTGTGTGTGTGTGTGTGTGCTGCTGACATTTATTTCTCCCATTTCTCTTACAGTCAGGGAGACAGAGGAAGAAAGCAGTGATGATGCCCCGTGTAGTGCTCACTCCTCTCAAGGTCAACGGTGAACACGTCCCATCAGGTTACGATAACTCTTTTTCTTGCTAGCTCTTCTTTTCCCCCTTTGTTTTCCCACTCTGCAGTGGTTTGTATATCTATTCCCTCTGACTGTGGATGCTCTTTATCTCAGTGGCCTGACAGAGTTTGTAATTTTACGCACTGACACTCTCTAATCATTTTATAGTGCATTGTCCTCAAGGGCAGTTTTCCCACAGTTCCCTCCTGTTGGCAGCCTCCTCCTCATTTTCTTGGTTAACTTTGCACTAAAAACAGCATCTTTTCTAGAAGCCACTGATGTTATTGTTACTTGAATGTCAATACCCTCAGTGTGAAAGCAGTGTTTCTGGTTTGTCTTATCAGCCCTGCTCTGTTCCCATTGGATATCTGCTTTGCATTTGCACCTTAGAGATATCCATTCACCCCTCTTCCTCTTTCCTCTCTGTGTCTTGGGATATGGTCCCTTTTGACTTTCGTATTTTACGCACATGCCAAATCTTTGCCTGTCACTTTGGCCTCTTTAGTGCCACTAGCCTTTATGCCTCAGCTGCCCTACCCTCACACACTCATTCTCAGAGAGTCTCACCAGCCTCCATCCTCCCCCCACCTTTACCCTCAGGAGCAGCGGGGAGGCGCAGGGAAGGCTCTAGGGGGGGTCCAGGCCCCACTCTCCGTGCCCGCTCCGAGCTGGGCTGGAAACGCACCCAGCACTTCAAGAGCATGCGTGGCCTTCGTTCAGGTACAGAGGATGAAAACAAGGATCCATGTATTAATTACTACCACCTAAGCCCCTTGCTTACCACTATCTCCCAGATCATCAGTAATTAACATTAGGGAATCCTCCTCACCTGCCCCAGGAATTAAACTGATGAAATCTTGTGGCTTTTAGCCAATTACTCCAAGTAATAAAAAATAATTTGTCAGCCGTTACTGAATATTTCATCCACCAATTAAGGAGTCTGAAAAAAAGTGTGCAAATAAACAAATAGCCATTCTTGAATTAGTGCTAGCATTTATTTTTCACATTAGATGGGTGGATGCAAAACATTGTGTAACATGTGTCTGTTTGCCATGTTTTATGCTAATAAATATAGAATATGGGTTTCTTTTTTAATCTTGTTTGAGGCTGTATTTTGTATGCAATATAATGTATATTGAATGCAAAAAATTGCATTAGCAGTGACATAAACCTCCAAAAGTAAAGGTATCATTCAGTAAGTTTACATACACCGTTATTATTGAGCTAGAGTTGGTTTTTGCATAGTCATACATTCTTCACCTGTCTGTCCAGTTCTACATGACACAATGCATAATTGAATATTTGAAGGAAGTATATCAGCTGAGGAAGTGTTAAATACACATTGTTCATCATCTCTGTCTTTTAGCACACACAAAATGCTAAGCCAGTCGATCCGATTCACGTTCTAGGCAAAGCCGAGCTACAATCGCATCATCTAGGTCTGTTAGTCTGACTTCACAATAATCTGACTGGCATGATTAATTCGGACAAAAACGTTTACATGACATTGTAGAAAGAAAAAATATTGTTTTAGTCTGACTGAAATCAAACTTTTAAAGTGTAAACCCACTTAATATGTGCTATTACCAGTTGCAATTGCAGTATTTACTCCATTGCCTCATCTCTGGTAAACAATGTATTAAATGCTAGCTTAAGTAGACAAACCTTTGTGTCAGTGCACCTGGCATGGAAGACCAGGTTTAGTAAGCAACTATGTTTGAATTTCCTTGTAGTGCTTTTAGGCACTCACTTGCTTCCTGACTTAAGCAAAGCTCAATTGCCAAATAATGAAAAAACTTGTGACTCAGGTGGAATGTAAAACTATTATTGCTTTAATGGAGTTCTGCTTTAACAGACTGTAAATAATAAATATTTGCTATCCCTTAATCATATATTCATGTACGTTCATTATCAACAGATTCATAATATATTCACAGATATTGTATGCATCAAAGTAAACACAAAAGAAACTGCTCTGAAGAAACTACATACATGTGTTCCTGCCATGCACAAATCCATAGGTCAAATTATGCTATCGTGTATACTTAATGCAGAACTGTATTTACAGGTCCCATGAAGAGGAACAGAGGAGGAGTGGAGGTGGATTTTGAGACTCCAGGCTCCATCCTGGTCAACACTAACATTCGTGCTCTCATCAACACACGAACCTTTGCTGCATTTCCCACTCACTCGCAGCAGCAACTCCTCCATCTTCTTCCAGAGGTGGACAGACAGGTATGAGTTAAAGACTTAAATTTTATTTTACTTACATCTATGTATATTTCTCACATAATTTCTCGCCTTGTAATGCATAGGTTGGCCCTGATGGCCTTGCACGGCTAAGCAGCTCAGCCCTCAATAATGAATTCTTCACTCATGCCTCCCAGAGCTGGAAAGAGCGGCTTGCTGAGGGTGAGTGTCTTTCTAGTTTATGAACAGAAATTAACAGAATGGAAATTATAAAAGGTAAAGTGACCTAATATGTTCTTCTAGACAATATGCAATAATGGTACTTAAAAATGTTTTTGCTTTCTTGAAGGCGAGTTCACACATGAGATGCAAGTTCGGTTCAGGCAAGAGATGGAGAAGGAGAAGAAAGTAGAGGCATGGAAGGAGAAATTCTTTGAGGAGTATCATGGTCAAAGGTTCAATAGCCTCTTTAAGAATCTGCTAATCTTAAAGTGTTAATGAAGCTGCTGGAGAAAGTTTATCTTTTTGTTTAATTCTGTTTTATTTGTTTCTGAAGGTCTGGCTTGACTAGAGAGGAGGCATTAAAACTCACAATGAGTGATGAGGGAGATGTTGCAGGTGCAGTTCTGGACTCTGATTCTGCCACAGTGGTTACACCCAAGAGGCGAAATGTTGGAAGACGAAGGAGGGAAGGCCGTATAAGACGCCGTTCACGAGCTGACCTTAGACGTAGGGCTCGTCGCACACTTTGCAAAACTACGGCTGCAGCTGTTCCACCAGCAGAACCAACTGAGAGCAATACAACCTCAGATGTTGTAACATCAGTTGCATCACCAGTCCCAGAAGCTACAGTAGTTCAGGGAGAGGTGGTCCTTCAAGAAGACCTTGGACTGAAAGCCCCAGAAGAAGACCTCTCTGCAGAAGCAGTCCCCTCCCCTGTTCCTGTACCTACACCTCCTCCAGCCTCCACAAACTCAACCTGCGATGAACCAGAAGCCTCCACACACCTGCTGTCTGAAGTGGCCGAACCGGCTGTTGCATCCACCTCCTCTCCGTCCTCATCCTCTTCTTCAACATCGTCATCATCGTCGCCCTCTTCATCTCCCTCCTCTGCCTCAGACAGACAGGCTTTTGCCGCAAGCTCTGACTCTTCTTCCTCTTCCTCCTCAACGGCTGCTGTTGGTACAGACCCGCTTGATGACGGGGCTTCAGTCATCACCACTGGCACAGCAGGCACAGGTGCAAGCAGCAGGGAGAGCAGCCCAGCAGCCAGTCCTACCACAGCAAGCCCTGCACTTCAGCTCAAAGATCAGAAGAGGAGGCCAGACGAGTCCCAGGCCTTCACCAGCTTTCCAGAGAAAAGAGCGCGGCTGGATGAGCGTCAGTCCTTTCGTAACACAGTTGACTGTGTGCACTCAGAAAAGCCACAACCTTCAACAGAGGAGCCTAAGGTCCCGCCAATCAGGGTATGGTGGACACGATTGATTGATTGATTGATTGATTTTTCAGATTAGTCAGATTGGTAGATAATCGGTTTTACAAACGTATGCTTGAACCTTATTCTTTGCAGTTGTTTTAAAATAATATCCATGAAATTAAAACCTATCTCATGTGTTTCTCTTCCTCCCACCTCCTTAGATACAGCTCTCCCGGATCAAACCGCCCTGGGTCAAGGGGCCGCCAACGTACCAAATCTGTCCCCGCATCGTGCCCCCCAGTGAAGGGTCGCGGCGCTCTGGGACGGGGGCGCGCACCCTGGCGGACATCAAGGCCCGTGCACAGCAAGCCCGAGCCCAGCGGGAAGCCGCTGCTGCTGTTGCAGCCTCTGGGGAAGGGGGAGGGCCTCGGGGGAGCGGCCCGGGGGGTGGTACTGGGATACCGGATCGCACCTGCGGGAGGCGTTCAAGAGAGCACCCGGGTCCCGTTGAACCTGGAGGAGGAAGACGAGGAGAAGGAGGACGAGATGATTTGGAGGAGCAGGAATCGCCTGCGAGCTCTCATTCATCTGGAGCACAACTACAGCTGTCCAGTGTAGATTCAACAGTGATGCCTCAAGCCACAACCCCACTTACTCCACCATCTCCATCCTCTGTGTTTTCAAACCCATCTCTGCCACAATCAGAGTCTCCAAAAACACTCACACCATCACCACCTGCAGCTGACAGCCCTGCATCCCAGGACCAGGTGGAGGAGATTTGTGGAGTGGAAGATGTGACAGCCTGCCCAAGTGATAAAGCCTCCGAGCAGACCTTAGAAACCCCAGTGCCTACGCCAAGTGAATCAGAGTCTTTTTGCAGTCATCAAGAGGGCAGAGCTGAGGAGACGGAGTCCATTGAGAGTAGAACAACCACGCCTGTTTGCACCTCAGCATCAAATGATACCATTTCTTTAGTACCCACTTCCATACCAGACTCTCTGCCAAGATTTGGGGCCCAGGGTGTGGATGTCATTAGGACCCTGGCAGCTTCATCTCAACCCTGGGAAGGTGAACAGAATGGTGGTGAGCATCATCCAGGGACAACTGGCGTTATCCAGCATGGTTCAGACATAAAAATACCCAAAGAGACGCCCATTATTGCCCGAAATGGATGGGTGGAAGGGAGTGAACAGCATTCCATGAGAGAGGGGTTGTTACCAGAACATAAGAATTGTGGAGGTGATGCTGATGCCAAATATGAATCGGGCTCTCTGCCTTGTCTGCCAGGTAGTGCTGGAGAAGATGACACTGGAGCACACAGTGATTCAACAGAAACTGCATCAGACTTTGAAAATGAAACTCAAGAGAATGAAGCCATAGACTGTCATGGAACACAGATGAATAGTAACAACATACAATTTCCGAATTCAAAGTTACAGAATCAGCCTGTCATTCAGACCCCAAGTCGACTTGCTTCATCAATGTTGAGTCCTCCACAGCAACAGCAACCAGTCATACAGGCCCATGTATCTAACCCTACCCACAATCAAACTGTCATCCAGGCTCGCTTCCCTAATGGTGTGCCAAACCAGCCAGTATTTAATCCTCAAAAGCAGCATACAATACGTATCCATGCTATAAACCATGCTCAGGACCAGACTGCTGCTGCGCCCACTCAAGCCCAATTGCATGCATATATCACACAGGCAGAATGGGACCAAAGCAGAAATCTAAGAATGAATGATAACAGCAATGGTGTGAAGCTCTTTGTCCCAACAGAGGATGAAAACAAAATTATCAGCAGAGGGCCTGCAGAGGATTATGGACTAAAAAATTCTCCAGTTGCTCCAATTGGCAGAAGAGTCTCGACTCCAAACTCAACTCGACCAGTTTCCTCAGTAGAGGCCAACAATCCTCTTGTCACCCAGCTTCTTCAAGGTAGCCTACCGTTAGAAAAGGTTTTACCCCAGCCTCACTCGGTCAGCAAACTGGAAATTAATAGACTCCCAGGTGCCCCTGCGGGTAACACAGCAAATCGTCAACCTGGAGGACCTCCAAGGAACTTGGGTCCACGTTATAGAGGCCCATCTGAGACGGGAGGGTCTATAGAATCTAGTGGCTCTGAGTTTCAGCACAAAGCCCCATCAGCTCGAGTATCTCCTGGACCTGGCTGGAACTTTGGTTCTTCCCCACCAGGTTCTGCTCAATCACGAATGGTATGCTTATTTGAGGAAGCTAGCCCAAGATCCACGAATATTCAATTCAGTTCCCAACAACCAGGAGGTCAAGTGCCCCCAGGAGCAGTACCTGTCATAACATCGCTTCCCTCAAACTCTGCTGTCAGGACCTCAATGGAAATTAACTCCCAAAATGCTCTGGTTTATGAATCGGCTGTCATTAAAGAGCACCCTGGACCTCAGCCTCAACGGGGTGAAACTCCAGAGAGGCCTGCTGGCTTTCAACAACATCCAAACAATCTCTCCCAGTCTGTGTGCAGAACCACGGCTGATGCTCCCTCATCTCCACGCAGCAACCTTTGTCCCTCTGAGGTTGTACCTACTGTTAAGATTAACTGGCGCCCAACCAAACCCCAGCCACCTCAGACAAATCAGCAACCGCTCTCCCCTGTAGCTACAGTAAAGAATGAAGTCACCTCACGCCCTTCGTGCCAACAAGCTCTCACCAAAAATTCACCTGCTCCTATCAGCTGCAATACTTCTTTTGTTATAACCAAAAAGGAGCCTTCGAGCACTCTGGACAGTTTTCATGGTGGTGGTGGAGCTATGGAGGGACTGCTAAATATGGAAATGTCTCTTGCCAGAATGGCCAAAAAGGAACCAGTCAAAAACCCTTATCGTCGCCAAACAGACACCTCAGCCACTCCTGTCTCCTCTCCTTCCTCGTCTGCCTCTCATCTCCCTTATCAGCTATATGGCAAGCTACCAAAACTACAGCAGTGTGGGGGGTCCTCCACCAGCTTCAGTTACACAGCTAATGTTTCCATGGTGGACGGTAGTGGGTTCTCCCGCAGTTTAGCTGATGGTGTGCTGCAGCTAAGGCCACGCATGAGTGTCGGCAGTGGTGGAGGCCAGAATTCTAAGCTAAGCATTCAGGCATTTGCAGACAGTGCCGCAGAAGAAGTGGCTCTGAAGTGTTCCTGCCGACTTAAGGCCATGATCATGTGCCAAGGCTGTGGTGCTTTCTGCCACGATGATTGCATTGGCCCCTCCAAACTCTGCGTGTCTTGTCTAGTGGTCAGATAGTTTGATGCAGCTCCTCAAAACTGAGCCTATAGGTCAGAGCAAATACTTTGGCCACTCTTGACATTCTAGCCCCTTGCAAGTGGTTATATACTACAGGAAGTCTTGGACTCTTGTGAGCGAAGATGTGGCTGGCCAGATTTTTGTTGATGGGCCAGGCAATACAGTAGGGCTTGTAAGATAAAATTCAGTCTGTATTTTTGTTGCATATTTTTTCTATTGCTGTTATGATGGTGTTATTATTATTATGATTTCAATAATAATTATATATTGGTATTATTATGTGAATTTACGTGGCACGGTTGATTGTCAATTGTGCCTTTTCTTTCCCCCTGCAACAAAACATTTACCTCATCTACTTGACACCAGTCATCAGTTCAGTGAAAATGGTGGCGTTCCTGTTTATTTTCTTCTCTTGATGACTCTGTGAAGAGAGCTTTAAGAGTATTTTTTGTGTAATGTCTTGCAAAGAAATATTTTTTTAATCATTAAACGAAAAATTACATTTTTGTTAAGTGCTTTCCCTCCTTTTGTTTTCATTTTATTTTCTCATCCAAAGTGAAGTCCAGTCTGTACTTGGCGGTTAAGCACAGTATTCAAATCTAATAAAGCTGAAAGTGAGCGTATTTTATCTGTATTTAACTGAGGGTGGAGTGGGCCACTGGTTTTTAATTTTTTATTCTAGTAGCTCTAGTATTGTATTTTATGATTAGCACATGTGCAGATAATATTTGTTTTAGTGTCACCTGTTCAGGAAATATTTTATTTCTCCATCCCTCATAATAATGCATATTTAGATATGGTCTCTCACACTATACAAATCTAAATTCTGTATTTAATGTCCATCCCACACATGAGCCAAAACAGTATTTCATCAATCACTTTATTGAATTTTATATTAAATGTTTATTTAAACTACAGTCTCCATTTTTGTCTCAGACTAGATCAACAATGTAATAGTTAATGTTTCCCCGTCACTGGGAACATAGAAAAGGTACTTTGCCTCATACAAGTAATTTTGGACCCTTTGGTGTTTGCTACATTTAGCACCCACTTTGAAAAGGCTATAAATATAATATATATTTATATATATATATATTTGCCACATTCACTTTCATTTAAATTCAAATGAGTTGTAGTTAATAAGCAGATGTAATATTGCAAAACATTTGAATCATCTAAAATTCCATCACTGTGAGAAGACATTTCTTCAATGATGTATGCCTTTGTTCACCTATTCTTTGTTTCATTTGGTTAGAGAGATAACAGCTCCAAGGATATGACCTTTTGCCCTTTTCTAAATATAGAATTTTTTTAGAATGGTTTGTTCATAACTGCAACAATATAAAATTTCAATCCCAATGACACTATCAGTGCTTTTAAAATCACTGGACAAATTGTAACCATAATTAAGAGCACCACTATACCTATATAACTATACCTTCTGAATATCAAAACAAAGACCATGATGTCAGTACAAATTAGGGCTGTCAATTTAACATGTTAATTCAGTGCAATTAATTTTAATGCCTTCAATGATATGGACAATTCCAGAGAAATACAAGCTTGTAGTCCCACCTGTTTACTCCAAAGGGCATTAAGTGAAACTTGAGCTGCTTGACAATGTTCAGTTTATACAGAAAAACACCCTTGAGCAGCAGAACAACACAAACATGCATTATGCTTTTGCGTTCAAAACACTTGGGAGTGTAAATCGGAACTAAGGGATCTCAAGATGTGTTCTAAGTATTAAACTATATTTAACTTGACACAGTGACCTAAAAATTGTATATTTATGACGCAACGCACCAGACACTCTACACAAGCATGTCTGACGCAGGTGTAAATTGACGGTCTTTAAACAAGCCCTCATAATAAATCTCGAACTGATTGACAAATTCACTTGTGAAATGGATTGCTGTGAACTGTATGCCAATGATTGACTTATGATCAATAATATGGTAGTAAACAATACATTGTATTCTAAAGCCGCTTTTTGTATTGTCTTATCAATGATTAACTCTTCTGCTACAAGAATGTAATGCATTGTAATTATCTGAATTTGTATTTTTTTTTTATTATATATATATATATATATATATATATATATATATATATATATATATATATATATAATATTTATATTTATAGATAACTATGTATCATTATTTCATAATTATATATAGAATTATATTTATATGAGGGGCTTTCTCAGCAAATATTTGTATATGCAAATAATCGCGATTAATTAATTGGGACACCATGTAATTCGATTAAAAAATGTCATTGATTGACAGCCCTAGTACAAACCCAAGATTATTTTTAAATGGCAATAGCAAAACACATCAGATAATCAGTCTTTAGCTTGAATTTCCTGAAACTACAAGACTGTTTATGTTGGGAAGACAAACACCTTTTTTTTTTTAACCTGTCTTTGTATCTGCACACAATATGTGTCAGTAGGTACACAATTACACATTTGATTTTACAAATCCTTACACCAGAAGAATACAAGTGGCTATAACAGCTTCTATGTTAATACATACAGACACAATCACTTACTCAAATATATGCACAAATGCCAAGAGATTTTTGTTACAAGAAACAATACTGCTTTTCTGATTTAATAGATGATTATCCATTTATCATGTGTCTGTTTGAAAAAGTCCATCTGCAAATTAAAATATATAAATTTTAATTCTCTTTGATACCGTGGTGTAATGGTTTGTACTCTTGGTTCTAAATCCAGATATTACATTTTGTAAGTACATATCTCAGTTACATAATGTTGTGTAATGTAAAAGAACAAAGGGTGGTGCAGTTTAATGTGGCCAGGACAATGTGGTAAGACGCTGTTAACTTGAAGCACTTCATGTTAATTTAAGGGCTAGTACATCAAAAAATGAAAATGCTCATAATTTTCACACCCTCATGTCATTCCAAACCCATATGACTATCTTTTCTTTCTTTATCAAATTACTTCAGAAGACTTGAAATATGATGCATGAGCTGCATTAACTACATTTATGATAAATTTTTCCTTTAGTTTTTGTGTCCCACTTTAAAACCCACCCTCAGATGTGGGTTTTAAACTACATAAGGATAAGTAAATTGTCAAAAAAATATTTTTGGGTGAACTATACCTTTAAGAGAAGCTGGAAATAAGATATGATGATTTTGAAATAAAATCGGTGACTATACAGCCAAAGAGTCTTGACAGGGGTTGATAGTGACGGTGTAAGGTACCTGTGAGTAGTCTGTAACATAAGACTGTGGTAAGTGGGATCTACTTCTCTCTGTAGTAAAGAAGATACAGCTTGAGAGGCTCTGGCAAAGGCAGGCTGAGTATCCTCTTCCTTATAAGGTTAACTGGAGTCTCTATCACCAAAATACCTCCCTCTTTTCTCCTCCCATCCTCCTCTTTCTTCTCCCCTTGTTCACAAACCCTCCTGCAGTCTTCATCTTCATCCTCATTGTCTGTCGATGACTGGTTGTTGTTGTTATCCATGGGTCCAGGGATCATACGACTCATGAATAAATAACTATTGGTCAGTAGAGCTGAATCGCGGTGCTCACGTTTTTGTCTAAGGAGATTTCTCCGCTGGGATTCAGTTCTCCCGAATAGGGGCAAGGATCCAGACCCAGCTTTCTTTAGAATGTGACGAATGTTGATACGGGCCAAATCCTGGAGACTCCGCACCTCAAACATGGCAGCTGGGTAATATGAAACAACATACACTGATCAGTATTAAAACCACATGCCTAATATTGTGTGGGTTTCCCTCGTCCCACCAAAACAGCGGCATCCCACATCTCAGAATAGCATTTTGAGATAATATTCTTCCCACCACAATTGTACAGAGTGACTATCTGAGTTACTGTAGACTTTGTCAGTTCAAACCAGTCTAGCCATTCTCTGTTGACCTCTCAACAAGGCATTTCTGTCCACAGAACTGCAGCTTACTGGATGTTTTTTGTTTTTGGCACCATTCTGAATAAATGTAAAGACTGTTGAATCCCAGGAGATCAGCTGTTACAGAAATACTCAAACCAGCCCAGCTGGCACCATTAATCATGCCACAGTTTAAATTACTGAGATCACCTACTGAGATTACTTTTTCCACCTGCTGATGGTTGATGTGAACATTAACTGAAGCTCCTGATCCGTATCTGCATGATTTTATACACTGCACTGCTGCCACACGATTGGCTGATTAGATAATCGCATGGATGATTGTTGGTGCCAGATGGGCTAGTTTGAGTATTTCTGTAACTGCTGATCTCCTGGAATTTTCACACAACAGTCCCTAGAGTTTACTCAGAATGGTGCCAAAAACAAAAAACATCCAGTGAGCAGCAGTTCTGTGGACGGAAATGCCTTGTTGATGATCAGGTCAACAGAGAATGGCCAGACTAGTTCAAACTGACAAAGGCTACAGTAACTCAGATAACCATTCTGTACAATTGTAGTGAGAAGTATAATCTCAGAATGATGCAGGTTGGCGCTGTTTTGGCGGCACGAGGGAACCTACACAATATTAGGCATATGGTTTTAATGCTGTAGCTGATCGGTATATATACAGAAAATGGGTCTAATTCATGAAACAAACAAAACAAATGTTTGTGTAAATTGTTCATAATACTACTCGTAAATGGTTGCATCAGGCTTGTTCAATGTAGGTTGCACAATTTGAGCTTAAAACAAAGTTTTATCATTGTTTGAAACACTTTTTGACTGAATTCAAGCATAAACGCTAATAGCATTATCATTAAATTGTAGTATATGAATAAATCATTGATGGTAACTTACGTAGGGACACTGCTCTAGGTTTGCAATTTTCCCTGTGTTTAGGGAGCACCAGTGGTGCAAAGGACACAGCTATTATCTTTCTTGCCTCCCAAGTGTTATATCCTGTTCGAGTAATTTTAGTGAGCTAGAACAAATGAGAAGTATATCAACATAAATAAAATATCTTTCTTGGATTACCTGAGATCAGGTGCACTGTAAAAATTGGTTTGAGTTTTGATTACTCACCTTTTCTTCCAGAGGCAGTACTAAGATACCCCCTACTTTTAACAACTTCTTCAAGTAGTCTTCATGTTCCCTCTGGACTCCTGCGCCGCAGTAAACCCTGTCATACTGCTTACTTTCTGGGGCAATTTCCAGACAGTTTCCCACCACAAAGGAGGGCTCACAGAATTCAAACCTAGAGCAAAAAGGTGTTGATAAGCAGTATTTCAGATACAGACATTTTTCATCCTTTTTCGTACTAGAAATAAAAAGATAATGAGTGTGTTGTAGACACATTTTTATTACAAAGTCAAAAGATAAAGTTACTGCACCTGTCAAAACTGTCATTTGTCTTGATGAAGAAGTCCAGCTTCTGGTAAGCATACTCTATAACATCTTCATGCAATTCAACACCATGATTCACACCAAATGGCCCTGAAACAGTTTAAGTCAACGATCACATTCCACACAACCATTTCTGCAACAACAAACCTCAAAATAATAATTGTAATGCCGCCATATGTTTGTAACATGACATTGATTCCAGGTGTTTAGCTGATCATGTCAGCAGTGTTATTGACAGTGTGATAAGAAAATTAAAACCACAGCTTTCCGATTCTGTATGAACTCACCCAATATAAGTCCAACCATGGTGCTGAGATAGCCTGTGCCACTGCCTAGGTTGAGGAAGGACAGGCCAGGCTGAAGGTCTAAGGCCTCCATCACCTCAGAATAGATACACGGTGCAGAAAGATGGATGTTGCCATGTCTCCAGGCCAGGTCCTTGTAGGCACTGTCACGAAATTCCTCTAGATAGTAGTCAGCACGATCAATGGCCCTGAAGGCATGTTCAACCAGATCAGAGCGAATGTATTGGGCCTCTTTAAGGTTGTCAATCAACTCGTCATTGTCTTCCCCAGCACTTACTGCACCTCCCATTTTATCTCTTTGTTAGGGGGGAAACAGAAGAAGAAAGAGGAAGAATATACAGTAAGTGTGCACATACTGTATCTGAAGAAGAAAGTTTGGAAACATACTAACTGTTTATTTGAGAATTGAGACTAGCATTAAAGATTAAAGGGATAGTTCACCCAAAAATTTGAAGCTCCAAAAAGCATATAAAGGAAGCATAATAGTAATCCATAAGACTCTTTTTGTAATCCATAAGGTTTATTCCATGTCTTCTGAAGAAATATGACAGGTGTGGGTGAGAAACAGGTCAATATTTAAGTCCTTTATTACTATAAATTCTCCTCCATACCCACTAGGTGGCAACATGCATGAATCATGTGTATTGCCAAAAACAAAACAAGAGGTGAAAGTATAACTGAAAGTGGGGATTGACAGTAAAAAATGGCATAAATATTGATCTGTTTCTAACCCACACTTATTTATTTCTGAAGATATGCATTGAACCACTGGAGCCTTATGGATTACTTTTAATCTGCCTTCATATACTTTTTAGAGCTTAAACATTTTGGTACCCATTCACTTGAATTGTGAAGACCTACAGAGCTGACATATACTTCTAAAAATCTTTGTTTGTGTTCTGCAGAAGAAAGAAAGTCATATACATCTGGGATGGCATGTGGGTGAGTAAATGATGAAAGAATTTGCATTATTAGGTGAACTATCCTTTAAGTTTAATAAAGCTGAATTGACCAGCAATAACTTTTTTTGTTTGTTTCGGTACTCCAAAAAATGAACAGCATATATAATTATCAAAATGTATTTGTTTTAATATTCTTTGAATTAATGCTGAACCTAGTGAACTAGGGCCATGTGACATGGAAGGCTCCTCATGAAAAAAATGCCACCATGCATAAAGGTCAAGTCAATTAATTTTGATTTGTATAGCGCTTATCACAACATACATTGTTTCATAGCAGCTTATATTAACAGAAAATGATGCTGTAATGTCTTCAGTCCAAATTGTGCAGTTTAAATGAATAACACGACTGAAAATCTTTTGAAATCCCTGAGATAACATCTGAAGCTGTATACACAGATGAGCCAAAACATTATGACCACACAGTTGAAGCGAATAACGTTGACCATCTCCTAACAAGGCCACATGTTAATGTCTGGGTAGATTAGATGATAAGGGAACAGTCAGTTCTCATAGTTAACATGTTAAATGCAGGAGAAATAGGCAGGAGTAAAGTCCTGAGAGACTTTGACAAGGGCCAATTTTTATGTTATGGCCAGACAACTGGGTCAGAGCATTTCTGAAACGCAATGCTTGTGGGGTGCACCTGGTAAGCATTGGTGAGAAACTACCGACAGTAGTCCGAGGAAGGTCAAACCGGTGACATATTGGGCGCCCAAGGCTCATTGATGCGTGAGGGAAACAAAGGCTATGAAGAAGAAGAAACCTTTATTTTTGGGCACACATTATACATTTTTAACATATACAGTGAAATTCATTTTTTTGCTTAGCCCAGCTTAGCTGAGCACAGGGCAGCCAGGGTCAAAGGCCTTGCTCAAAGGCCCAACAGTGGCATCTTGGCAGAGCTGGGGCTTGAACCCCTGGGTTCCAGTTAAGAGCCTTAAGAGCTAAGCCACCACTTCAACCAATGGCATCTGGTCTAAACTGACAGAAGGTCTACTTAAGTCACAGAAAAGTTTAATGGTTACGGGAGGAATGTGTCACAACACACATGCTGTACTTGCACCCTGCTGTATATGGGGCTGCGTAGCCACAGACAGGTCAGAGTGCCCATGATGACCCCTGTCCACCATCGAAAACACCTTCAATTGTAGGGCACGCAAGGTAGGAACTGGACCTTGGAAAAGTGGAAGAATGTCGCCTGGTCCGATGAGTCCCGTTTTCTTTGACATCATGTGGACGGCTGTGTACGTGCGCACCATTTACCTGGGGAAGTGATGGCACCAGGATGCACTGTGGGAAGATGACAAGTCGGTGAAGGGAGTGTGATGCTCTGGGTAATGTTCGGCCATTCTTGTGCACGTCAATTTGACACATGCCACCTACCTAAACATCGTTGCAGATCAGGTACACCCCTTCATGGTAATGGTATTCCCAGCTGGCAGTGGCCTCTTTCATTTTCATTTTATTTTTACATTTTATGCATTTGGCAGACGCTTTTATCCAAAGAGCCCTTACTACAAGGGCAATCCCCCTGGAGCAACCTGGAGTTAAGTGCCTTGCTCAAGGACACAATGGTGGTGGCTGTGGGGCTCGAACCAGCGTCCTTCTGATTACCAGATTACCAGTTATGTGCTTAGACCACTACTCCACCACCACTCTTTCAGCCAGATAATGCGCCCTGCCACACTGCACACATTGTTTGGGAATGGTTCGAAGAACATGATGAAGAGTTCAAGGTGTTGCCCTGACCTCATAATTCCCCAGATCTCAATGCGATTGAGCATCTGTGGGATGTGCTGGACCAACAAGTCAAATCCACGATGGCTCAACCTCTCCACTTACATGACTTGAAGGATCTGCTGCAAATCTCTTGATGCCAGATACCACAGGACACCTTCAGGGGTCTTGTAGAGTCTGTTGGTTCTGTTTTGGCAGCACGCAGAGGACCAACAGTATATTAGACAAGTGGTCAAATGTTTTGGCTCATAGGTTTACTTCTTTCATTATCATGATTAATGACCTGTAAATAGGAATAGGCAATCTCATAAAATGTTGGTTGAAAATCTCAATAAAAAAAGAACTGATTACAAATGACCAAAAGTTATGTGTATTGTGTATCCCCCCTAAACATTTCATTACTAAAACTACTTAAAAACTAACCTCACCTTTTCTAGCAATTTTTACAATTACATTTAAAGGGATAGTTCATCCAAAAATGAAAATTCTCTCATCATTTACCCCCTCTCATGCTATCCCAGATGTGTATGACTGTCTTTCTTCTGCAGAACACAAAACAGATTTTTAGAAAGATATCTCAGCTCCGCAGGTCCATACAATGTGAGTGAATGGTGGCCAGAACTCTGAAGGTCCAAAATCATATAAGGCAGTAAAAAAGTAATTCACATGACTCCAGTGATTCAATGCATATCTTCAGAAGCAAAATAAGTTTGGGTTAGAAACAGATCAATATTTATGCCCTTTTTACGATCAATCCCCACTTTCCGTTATACTTTCACTTTTGTTTTTGGCAAGTCGCATACTTCATTTATGTTGCCACCTAGTGGATATGGAGGAGAATTTATAGTAATAAAGGACTTAAATATTCATTTGTTTCCCACCCACACCTATCATATCGCTTCTGATTCAGATTTTTAGAGCTACAAAAGGTCTGATCACCATTCACTTGCATTGTAAGGTAAATCACATAAAGGAAACATAAAAGTAATTCATATGACTCCAGTGGTTAAATCCATATATTTAGAAGCGATATGACAGATGTGGATGAGAAACAGATAAACATTTTAGTTATTTATTTGACTCTAAATCCCCACTTTCACATTTGAAAGTGAAACTAAACAGACACCAAATGTGGCTTTCAGATGTAAAAGTGAAAGTGGAGATTGACTGTGAAAAAGGACTTAAATTGTGATCTGTTTCTCACACACATCTATCATATTGCTTCTGAAGTTATGGATTTCACCACTGGAGTCCTATGAATTACTTTTATGTTTTCTTTATGTGATTTTCCTTACAATGTAAGTGAATGGTGATCAGACCTTTGTAGCTCTAAAACCATTATGATTTTTGGAGCAACAAAGGTCTGATCACAATTCACTTGCATTGTAAGGATGTACAGAGCTGAGATATGCTTCTAAAAAATGTGTGTTCTGCTGAAGAAAGAAAGTCTTACACATCCAGGATGGCATGAGGGTGAGTAAATGATTAAATAATTTTCCTTTTTGGCTGAACTACATTTAAAGCTGAAGTATGTAATTCCTGTGACATTAGCGCCACCAAATGGAATTATAAATATAAACAATGTTTTCAAACTAGCTTTCGGATTACGCCCCTCATCTGCCCTTTATCAAACAAAGATATAGCCCCACCTCCAACTCACGCCATTGGTGGAGTAACGTTGTCGTGGGTGAGGCGTGTCCAAGCAGGTCGCCCAAAACAAACACAGGAATTTATATCGTGTCACACAGACAGAGTTCTTACAGTTTTCCACTAAGCTGTATAACAGCACAAATACCTTTTTGTCTTCATTTTGAATAGTATTTATTCTCAAAATGTGTACTTGTTCTATCTTTCATTGAAAGAACCCCAATTTGGTTTTATATAACAATTTGTTAGGCTATATAATGCAATGACATTAATTCCTTTTTAACAGTGGCTAAATTGTCCTGATACTTTCCAGTTCAACATAACTGCAAATGTGTCAATATTCCTTCAGTCAACGTATGGTGGCGCTGTGCCGCTCTGCAGGAAAGTTAAAGCTTCCCTAGAGACGCTGTTGCAGAAACTGCAGATGTGAGGAACGGTCCCCACCAATCACCGCGCGGTCAAGTGCAGCTGCGCCATTCGCTAAAAACAAACGCGGACACATGTTTTTGATAAATAAATGGGCCGTTTCTCAAGTACAGATATGAGAAAGCTCATTAAAAAACTTTTTTAAATAATAATAATATATATATAGGCCTATATATATATATATATATATATATATATATATATATATATATATATATATATATATATCATTGTGCATGCTTCTTTAGTTTAGAAGCGTTAGATAATGTATTACCCACGAGTTAAGCATTATATCACCACGTCAGAATGAAGCTATGACAGTGAGCACGACTCATACTATATTTATAATCTTACCTGCGAAAAAGTAGTCAAAATGAAAACAAAGAGAAATGGGGATGGAGACGTTTTGGGATAAATTCGTCACTGGAAACACCTCGGCGACTCCACAGTCGACTAAGCTGTATCGCCTGACTGAAACACCCGAACTATTTTTTGTAAATGCTCTCCATTCGGTTTAATGGCTCCTGTTGTTTCTGTCTCGGTTTCTCCCCATAAACGTTCACTGCGAGCAGCGGGAGATGTAAACATTGGCCAGCTGACTCAGTGACGTCACGAACACGGACAGAAACAACAGAGTTCAGAATGGCGTAAAATTAATCAAATAATTTTCCTTATGAAGAGACATGTCATAGCTAAAATAAATAAATAAATAAAATATTTTCAAAACAAAGTTGAAAGCTGGAAATGATATGATCTCTAACAATCTTGCAGAAATCAGACCAAAAACAAGTCGAGTAGGGACAACTCCAAAATAAAGAGTAACTGAGTTGAATCACTGTGTATCCAGTAGATGTCAGACAAGTATTCAACTGAGGGAGTGTTTGGTTTGTCTTTTATCTTTGGTTTGATAAAATGTCACAGATCATTACAAATCTTAGGGAATGAGCAATGTCTTTTAAAATATGAATGTTGGATCAAGAATTTATAAGTCTGTAATTATGCGGTCATGTCAAGTCAATAACAGACTCAAATATGTTAAATGACACACTTTGGTGATAGAATTCCCATTTATTTTATCAACAACATGGGCAAAGACTATCCATATGCAGCAATCACTAACACAGAGACATTTAAATAAAATAAATATGCAACAAGCTCTCCATTCAATTTGTTCTTAAATACTAAATAAATAACAATAAATACATCATATCTGTTCAACCCACTTCACTCTGGAGGGTGTCAAAATACTTTTTATGGAAAACAGAACTCATTAAATAAAGGAGAATATTAAAAATCAATATAAAATATTGTTAGGTAGAAAATATTTGCACTTAAAAAAAGAGATTATAAATCTCTGTCTTTAAAATAAATAGGAAGGTTTATAAAACAATTTGCTATTAATATTCTTAAAATATTGCCTCTATCACAACACAGAGGGCAACGTCACTCCTCTTAATAACTGCTTAAAAGCTGTGTATATATTGTTTTATAAATAAATTAAGTCCATATATATATATATATATATATATATATATATATATATATATATATATATATCATTGTGCATGCTTCTTTAGTTTAGAAGCGTTAGATAATGTATTACCCACGAGTTAAGCATTATATCACCACGTCAGAATGAAGCTATGACAGTGAGCACGACTCATACTATATTTATAATCTTACCTGCGAAAAAGTAGTCAAAATGAAAACAAAGAGAAATGGGGATGGAGACGTTTTGGGATAAATTCGTCACTGGAAACACCTCGGCGACTCCACAGTCGACTAAGCTGTATCGCCTGACTGAAACACCCGAACTATTTTTTGTAAATGCTCTCCATTCGGTTTAATGGCTCCTGTTGTTTCTGTCTCGGTTTCTCCCCATAAACGTTCACTGCGAGCAGCGAGAGATGTAAACATTGGCCAGCTGACTCAGTGACGTCACGAACACGGACAGAAACAACAGAGTTCAGAATGGCGTAAAATTAATCAAATAATTTTCCTTATGAAGAGACATGTCATAGCTAAAATAAATAAATAAATAAATAAAATATTTTCAAAACAAAGTTGAAAGCTGGGAATGATATGATCTCTAACAATCTTGCAGAAATCAGACCAAAAACAAGTCGAGTAGGGACAACTCCAAAATAAATGAAAACATGTTTCCGCCTACAGACCACAAACTGTAGGCTCTAGATGTAAAAGTTTTGTAAGCAATAATACAAAAAAAGTTCGGAATTGCGTATTACCATGGTACTATTCGTACTATTTCTGCTATAGACAGACATGGCAGAAGTAGTAAGTGTGGTAGATAGTATGCCATTCCGTCCTCGGCATGTTAGTCCAATGTCGTCCATCTTTGGAACGCTCTCGGGAGGCTATTTTCAGTCATGCCAGTGCAAATCATATCTGCTGGAATTGGGAAAGACCGAAATCTCACAAACGGTTGGTCAATATTACGATAAAATAACATAATTGAAATATTGATGTGTTCAGCAATATAATTGGTTAATATTGGAATCATAAATTGTGCTTCTTTACCACGTATTACGCTAAAACACGCAATTTTCCGGCTTCTATAGCGAATGCGCATGCGCGTTACCGAGTTGATTGACAGGCGATGTCTGTCTTTAAAATGTGATTGGCTATTTTAACTGTAAGGTGGGACTTCCTTTCTACATTCGTTGACAGTTGGTTCGCTCAGAACTTCTTGGTTGGGCGTTCAAATTTCTCCCATTAATTTTAATAGAAGTGGCCCTTCTCTGCTACATAGTGTCGGACAGAAATATGGGCACATGTCCGGCACTAGCCATAATATTTTATGACATTCACAAACACCCGTATCATTAGCCTTGATAAGAAGGCCATTTAAAAATGAGCATTTTCAATTATGTAAGCACATGTTCTTAGTCATTTACATACATTTTAAAGAGTGAGCTTGATATTAATTTAGTCAAAATGCAAATACAACCCTTTTTACATTTTCATAATTAGGATTAGGTATATTAAAATGTCTTCATAAGCCTTAAAGAGTAACTGAGTTGAATCACTGTGTATCCAGTAGATGTCAGACAAGTATTCAACTGAGGGAGTGTTTGGTTTGTCTTTTATCTTTGGTTTGATAAAATGTCACAGATCATTACAAATCTTAGGGAATGAGCAATGTCTTTTAAAATATGAATGTTGGATCAAGAATTTATAAGTCTGTAATTATGCGGTCATGTCAAGTCAATAACAGACTCAAATATGTTAAATGACACACTTTGGTGATAGAATTCCCATTTATTTTATCAACAACATGGGCAAAGTCTATCCATATGCAGCAATCACTAACACAGAGACATTTAAATAAAATAAATATGCAACAAGCTCTCCATTCAATTTGTTCTTAAATACTAAGTAAATAACAATAAATACATCATATCTGTTCAACCCACTTCACTCTGGAGGGTGTCAAAATACTTTTATGGAAAACAGAACTCATTAAATAAAGGAGAATATTAAAAATCAATATAAAATATTGTTAGGTAGAAAATATTTGCACTTAAAAAAAGAGATTATAAATCTCTGTCTTTAAAATAAATAGGAAGGTTTATAAAACAATTTGCTATTAATATTCTTAAAATATTGCCTCTATCACAACACAGAGGGCAACGTCACTCCTCTTAATAACTGTTTAAAAGCTGTGTATATATTGTTTTATAAATAAATTAAGTCCATAAATAGACACTGATTAATAAATAAACAAAATAAACTGATTAATAAATAAACAAAATAAACCTTAACATGAATAGAATAAATAATAAATTAAACTTACATTTCAAGGACCCAATTTAAATAGCCATAATAATAATAATAATAATAATTACAATAATAACATGACAATGGAACTACAAACTATTCATGGAAGTGCAATATCTATGTTCTCAAATACGTTAAATATTACTGAATGGAATAGGAGCACTTTTACACCAAATATGAGACAACATTATCATACAGGATTCAAATGGAGCACTGCTGCATAATATTCATATTTTGTATAGGGCGGTCACTAATCGTGAATTCACCTTCAGACATTAGAAATAAAACACTCTTTTACGCATACACACATAAGACTTACCCTCACAAACACACAACAATCTCATGACTTATTGTTCACGGCAACCTCCATGCACTGAGGGAAGTAAGAAAGGCAGATCAGTGTCGGTGAGAGTTGCTCTATAAAACAGTAACAAATGATTTACTCCAAAAAATACCCCGAAAGACGAAGAGTCAGCTTGGTTTAAGAAGCGAAGGATCTTAGATCTCATCAAAATTGCTAAGCAGCATAATTTGGGTTCTGAATTTGGTCCTTTTTTTCTGAATTCCACGGGTCTTGTGGTCATTCTCATTGTAGAGGGAGCCACATGCAAAACCTGAATGTCCTTATACAGTATTTTAACATTGTTGGTCTGGTTATTCAACCCACAGTGTCTTACAGCTGCCTCTCCTCTGCTCACACCTCAATGCCCTTGACAGCCTGGTTGATCGACTCCAGCAGGGCCCGGTTCTCTGGGTTCTGATAGCACTCTTTATCGGTGAACATGTGGGTCAGCGTGTCCACATAGGTGTCAAAATTCTGTTCGGTGATTGGCTCTTGCTGTGGTAAACAATACATTAAAGTTAGTTTTATTTTATTTAAATGTGTCAGAGTGGGAAAAGTTTTCCCTTTTTGTGAAACTAACTGATTGAACCATACTTGTGAGTGCTGGGCTTAGTGATTAATAGACAATAATAGGTAATAGACAGCAAGTGGACTGACCATCTGTGGTAGACGGATGTTGGCAAGGCTGCGGATAAGAGTTTGGCTCAAGCCTGACAGTTCCATGAACAGAGCCTCATTCTTCTCCTCTATGAGCTTATTCTCTTCCTCTATGCTCTTGAGGTTCTTCTCCATGGATGAGATCTATAAAGAGATAGAAATACATGAATAATCAGCAGGTTCAGGATCAAGATAAACAGAACCCATCAATATGGTTCAGTTGATATGGATCAATTTATATAAAATAGGCAAAATTTTTAGAACTGTTAAGGTTTGAAGTTTATTTATCAAACTGTCTTTTTTATTCTCATGTTTTAAGAAGAATAAAGTGAATTATATAAGTATTGCATAAATGGTCTAAATACTGCACCCTCTTTGAATGCACACATCTTATAAAAAGAAGTAAACAATAATTGTATTTTCAAGTGGAGTATAAATACAGAAATGTGTTTCCATCACTAACAACTGGATTTATTTGTGAAAATGTATCACCACAGAAATGCTTGCTTTTCTGGATATTATAAGCTCAGATCACATTTAAGCCATATAGGCATATTGTATTGAACTGAGAGTATTGCATATTTGTATTTGTTTGCACTTGCATTTAATTATTTCAAGGGATAGTTCACCCAACATTTAAAGTCTCTCATCATTTAGTCACTCTCATGCCATCCAAGATGTGTATGATTTTTTTTTCTTCTGCTGAACACAAACATTATTAATAAATATTTAAGTCCTTTATTACTATAAATTCTCCTCCCTGCCCAGTAGGTGGCGATATGCACAAAGAATGCGAATCGCCAAAAACAAAAGGATGTTCAGTATTGATCTGTTTCTCACCCACACCTATCATATTTCTTCTGAAGATATGGATTTAACCACTGGAGTTGTATGGACTACTTTCTTGCTGCCTTTATGTCCTTTTGGAGCTTCAAAATGTTGGTATCCATTCACTTGCATTGTATGGGCCTATAGAGTTCAAATATTCTCGGAAAAAATATTTGTTTGTGTTCAGCGGATGAAATAAAGTCATTCATGTCTGGGATGGCATGAGGGTGATTAAATAATGAGAGAATTTTCATTTTTGGGTGAACTATGCCGAAAGTGTGTGTTTGGTCAAGGCTGACCTGTGTGTGGAGGTTGGCCATGTCTGCCTCCATTTCAGAGTTGGATTCATTCAGCTCATTGATCTCTTTGTTCAGCTGTTTTATCTCTTCATCATTGTCGAGAACTGAAGAGAGATAAAAAAACATACATTCTTTAATAAAGAGCACAAAATGAATGTATTGGGGTAGAAAGAAATGAAGAAGAAAACAACTCGCTCAGAGCATGTATTGATATTTGAGCTTACCATCACTTGCCCTAAATTTCTTGCTGATGTAATCATCTCCTGGGAACCTAGCTCGCTTCTTGTTAGCTGAAGCTCTAGGGCAACCTGATAGACTGTGAGAACAGATGATGGAACAAGATATGAAAAATACTTATTTTTATTGTAAGCTTACATAATCCTTCAATAAGCCTTAATCGTATAAAGTTTAAAAAGTATCTTCTCTAATATTTCAAAATATTTGCATTAGTGTAGTATTTCCAAGATAACATAAAAGAATAGTTTACCCAAAAATCTCATCATTTACCCACCCTCATGCCATCCCGGATGTGTATGACTTTCTTTCTTCTGCTGAACAGAAGATTTCTGGCCACCATTCACTTGCAATGAAAGGACCAACAGAGCTGAGATATTCTTCTTAAAATCCTTGCTTGTGTTCAGCAGAAGAAATACATTTATATACATATGGGATGGCATGAGGGTGAGTAAATTATGAGAGAATTTTCATTTTTGGGTGAACTCTCCTTTTATTTAGCATAGGTATTCTAGTTTACAAGAAAATTGTAAGCCTGGCTTCTAATATATGGTGTCTGTATGAAACTATTGCTTTAAAGTGAAAAATGTAATTTATTGACACTCATGTTGTCCCAATTCCACATGGCTTTATGTGGGAACACATAAAGGACATGTTGGACAGAATTACATCTTCAGTCAACATTCACTTTCATTGTATGGTAATAAAGATTCAATGAAAGTGAATGAAGACTGAGGCTTATCTCCTTCTGTGTTCCACGGAAGAAAGAAATTCAAACTGATTTTGGAACAACAAGAGATTAAGTACATGTTGAATTTTATTTTATCCCTTTAACTAAAATTAACCTAAGACTGTAATAAGACTGGAAATATTGTGTCTTCTTACCAATATTTATCTGCAAATTTCCTTAGGCCAAATATGTACCTGCGATGAGTGAGGAAGCTGCCATTGGCATGTCCTGATCCATCACATCCTGGCGTGGGGCAGGTTGGGCCCTCAGACTTAAAGGCCTTCCAGGAGAATGGTGTGCCATTTAACATGCCCTCCTTCTGCCGGCGTGCTGCCAGTGGGCACCCATAGGCACTGCGGTGGGTGGCGTATTTCCCACTGATATGCCCCAGACTGTCACAACCTGGCACCGGGCACCTGTAAAGAGGTAAGTGATAAACTGGCAGTCAGTTTTGGCATACTCTAATGATTTGCTCTGTGCTCAGTAAATCCAGTGTTTGTTTGTACGTTTTTTTTAAGCGAAACAGAATTTTTTGCACAAAAACTTACTTCAGGAGCTCAGAGTCTTCCTTGTCATCCTTAGTTGGGGTGGTTTTGATTGCTCCCTTCTTGGCACGTGGACATCCAGACAGACTGCACAAGAGAAATTTCAAATGTATAATGTTTCTACATGTGCAGTTTTTACATTGTTTGGAATTGACACTAAACCCAAAAGTGCATCTTGAATGATGCAAGTAAAGGACATTTTCCCTGAAGAGGTGATGTAATATACCTTCTATGGGAAGCATAGTTCCCAGTGATGTGGCCTGATCCATCACAACCTGGAGTAGGGCATCTGGAAGTCACAGAAAGAGAGAGAGAGGTCAGAAACATACTGTTTAAATATAACAGGCAAATCTTAGATCAGGAAAGTATACTGTTTCAACCTTTGAAAATGTAAAGTGATCACTGATGCAAAGTGCACATGAGTGACCAGCAAAAGAGGCAATTGCAACTGTCAGTTGCAAGGACAGTTTTCAGAAAGGACAGTATTCAGTAAACAGTTAGTTTAGTAGCAGTATTCAGTAAAGTAAAAGCAGTAATCAGGCAAATGTGGTGAAGACTCATTAGAGGAAAATTTAGAGCAAAGACATACTTGAGTTCAGCAGTGTGGGCAGCCATGAGGGTCCGAAGACTTTTATCAGCAAGGGGACAACCAGATAGACTGAAGAGTAGTGAAGAAACAGCAGGAAGACAGAATAGAGGGAAGAAGAAATTCCAGATTTATTTAATTCAAGGAAACTTAAGAAGATTTAATTCAAGACTGAAGGGAAATATTATATTGCTCCATACATTTTTAACTGTAAATATTTGTAAGTCTATTTGAAGGAATATGAAATAAAAGCTGATAATCATTTTTGGATTTATTGATATATTTTGAATTTGACTGTGTTTTATATAGCTCTGTTTGCATAGATAGACTATTATGTTTAGCTGACTTTTAATGTTTTTGGAGCAGGAAGTTTATAAGAAAAACTCAGGAAAACAATTAATAAAAAGTTAGTTAACTGCCATGAGACTTGGGTGTCTGTTGGTTAGAGTCATGGATGCAGTGAGTAAATTTGTCAGCTTCTTTATAGCTACATTAGAAAAACTAGTGCTAATTTAAAATACAATTATAGTGCATGCTGAATGCATGAAAGTAAATAGCATTTGTTTGTAGCACTGGCCTGACCCTATAGGTCTCTCTACACGTTTAATGCTACAGAAAGCAGAAACTGTACGGTTTCAGCAAAGCGTTGGCTTGAGAGAGAGGAAAACAGAAAACAGAAACCAAAAAGAAAACAGGAGTGATGCTGGTCAGACCCGAAAGAATGTGTCATAGTATCTGCCCTACCTCCGATGGGATGCATAGTTCCCAGTTATATGTCCACTGCCATCACAACCAGGGGTGGGACATCTGGGGAGAGAGGAGGAGAGCATTACATCCCTATTAAATACTGTAATACTGGTTACAGTATATACTAAAAGATTAATTAACCTTTGCCAGAAACTGAAGGTAAAAACTACAGCTTCACATATGTGTTTTGTCATTGTGTGCCAAATGGTTTCTGTGCTATTAACATGGTACTGGTCACTTACAACAAGATCTCTTTCTTGCAGTCCTTTGGCTGGAACTTGACCTTATAGCTGGAGGTTGTGACTTCACCAGGGTACTTCCTGTCCTCCACACTCTCCTGAGTGGCTTCATCATCTTCATCAGAGGAGGCATACGAATGTATGGTGTACTCCACCTAAAGAGAGTACAAAACCATGTTAAATAGATGCAAAACAAGCATTAGGCAAAATGTTCAGTAAATGCCTCAGTCACCTTTTACTTTCATTGCATCTTTTTTGCTATATGATGAAAGTGAATGGTGACTGATGTGAACATTGTGCTTAACATCTTCTTCTGTGTTCCACATGTTGGTTTGGAAAAACATGAGGGTAATAATAAATAATGACAGAATTTTCATATCGGTTTTAGAGAGAATGTATAAACTTGTCTTACACATGCTGTTAAGGAAAGAAAGTGGAAGATATTTACCTCATCTTGCTCCGGCTCCTCCTCTTTCTGTCGGTTTGACTTGGTGTAGTCCAGAGGCCCCTCCCACTCTTCTTGTTGGTAGGTGTGGCTAGAGTGAGGTGAGGTGACGCCGTGATGGTGAGATGATGATGATGAAGATGAGGATGGGTCTGGTGACCTGACTCCTTCCCTCTTGGGTTTCTTCATGCTGAGATCCAGTGTGCCATTTTCATCTACTTCGATCTCTGTGTCCTTAAGAGAGAAAAAGAGTGAATATATAAGGGATTCAATTAAACAAAACTAAATGAACCCTTCTATAGTCTTAGTATTAGTATTCCTGGTCAAATTTGACCGGATACAGTAATCGTGCCTTTTATTTTCTTTTAAGAAATTAAAAAAAAACCTCCACAAATGTAAAAACACTAAACTTATGCATTTCTTTTGGATTTTTTGTGGAATTTAAACCTAATTTACCTCTAAATTATACCATTTAATTTATACTTCATTAAACTGAAAAAATAAGAAAATATCTAAATGCATTTCAAGCATTTGCTGTGTGTGTGTGTGTGTGTGTGTGTGTGTGTGTGTGTGTGTGTGTGTGTGTCTGTGTGTCTGAATGTGTGTGAGTGTGTATTTATCACTTTGTGGGGACCAAATGTATAAGGATACATAAGGATAGCAAAACCTGAAGTTTTTGTCCTTGTGGGGACATTTTGTTGGTCCCATTGTGGAAAACAGCTTATAAATCATACTAAATTATGTTTTTTGAAAATGTAAAAATGCAGAAAGTTTTCTGTGAGGATTAGGTTTAGGGGATAGATTATATAGTTTGTACGGTATAAAAACCATTATGTCTATGGAAAGTCCCCATAAAACATGGAAACACAACGTGTGTGTGTGTGTGTGTGTGTGTGTGTGTGTGTGTGTGTGTGTGTGTGTGTTGTGTGTGTTGAGATGGTAAGTGCAGAAAGCCTTATATAATCTTTTTTTTTTTTTTTATGAAAACAAAAGTCAAATTGGTAAAAAATGACCAAACAGTTAAGTTAGGAACACTATTTAATATTGTTGAAATAGAACCTTGAGCAAGGCCCAAGAAAGCCACATGTACAACTTTCCATGAAAGTTTGTTTTCATAAAAGATGTGTTTTGTCTGGATGGTCTGGCTCCCACACCTAAGTTCTGTATGTGTGTGGGTGTGTGCGTGCGTGTGTGTGTGTGTGTGAGAGAGAGAGAGAGAGAGAGAGAGAGAGAGAGTGCTAAAGTTTGTTCAATTCTAATTCTTAGTTTTTTCTTATGCTCGGTCAAATTTGAATGGGAACGTAAAAGGTGTAACACTTGATTCATAGAATCAATTCAGATTTTATTTTGTGTGTTCAGATGGCAAATGTAGGAAAAGTCACCAAAACTTATATAGCTCCTATGAAGGAAACTATTTTTATTAAAAACCAAATAGGTAAAAAAAATTATAGAAGACAGTAAAAAAAGGTTAAAGGGATACTTCTCTCAAAAATGCAAATCATAATTTACTCAACCTCATGTTTTTCCAAACCTGTATGACATTCTGTCTTTCTTGGAACACATAAGCAGATGTTAAGCAGAAAAGTGAATGGTGATGGATGCTAATATTCAGCCTAACATCTGCTTTTGTGTTCCAAGAAAGACAGAATGCCATACAGGTTTGTGTGCGACAGCATTACAATTTTTGGGTGAACTGTCCCTTTAAAATATAGTTGAATCCTGGTAGCATGTTTGACGTGGATGCTATGGAATTTAACCTTCATCTAGACTGAGTCACAGATACAGATAGAGAGTATGGTACTCACCTTGCTGCCCTGGTCTGGTTGACTGGTGCTGAGGTTTTCAGGTCTCTCCCAGCAGCGGGTGGACAGGTTAAGAATGGCAGTGGCAGCCATGTGAGCGGCTTCGGCATCATGGGTATAGTCATACCCACTGGAGGTGGAAGAGGAGCTGCTTTTAGTGTAAACTCCAGACAGGCTGTGGCTAGGGGATGAGTCTTTAGGGAATGGTTTGGCTGTACAACATAAGAACATGTATTTTATTCAGTAATCTAATCACTTGAGCAAATTACATCATTCAGTTTATGGGTAGTTGATGCATAATTTGTCCTGACATTTTTTTTATGAACATAAATATTTTAGGTTAAAACTTATCTTAATATATAAGGAAAAGTTTATTTCTTGAGTTTTTAATCATATTTATGCCTTCATGAACAAAAGTTTTAATGGAATTACAGAGTGACATATGTATTTTTTGTATGTAGTCTCTCAATTAATATGAGCTCATAAAAGCTACATGCATAATACCTATAAAAGCATTAGCAAAATGCTGTTTACAATAGTTTTAGATCAAATATAGCATGGAACACCACAGGAGACCTTCCAAATCACCTACCAATCGAATGACATCTATTGTATGCCTTTTTTAGAATACATTTATTTTAAAAGGAATGAGGGTTTGCTTACATTTGAAGGCTTTAGTAGAGGTTTCACTGGTGGGCATCTTGGGGGCAAGCATGCGCTTGCCAAACACCTGCACGTCGAAGGTTGCATAGTCAAAGGACACCTTGGAATACTTCTCAAGCTCCTTGGCCAGGTTGGCCCGAGGAGTGGCGGGCATGGCATTGGGTCTGTAGCTGCCATACTGAGGGATCTCCAGCTGCTTCACAAAACACATCGGCCTGTAGAGAAAAAGAAAGACGTAATATAATTCTGAAGATTCTTTTAAAGCATTCCTTCTTAGGAATTTTGCTTAATAATAAATTTTTTGCAGTGCTTACATGTCAAGCTATTTACTATGTATATGTATTGAGGATCTAGATATGGAGCTAATACAAAGTGAAAAGACTCACCTGAGAACTCTGTCAGAGTTTAAGCTAACAGTGGATGGATCACCGACAGAGGTCTGAGGCTGTGGCTGCTTTTCAAGACACTTATGTTTACCTGCTGCAGCAATAGGGCAGCCAGACAGGCTAAAAGAGTAATCAAATAAAATAGACAAAATATGGTTATATTAAAAAAAGCAACTGTGTGAATAGAAGCTGAAGCTGTAAGATTTAATATTACTAAGGAGTCAATACCTGCGATGTGTGTTGCGGTTGCTGTTCACATGTCCCTGCCCAGTGCATCCAGGTGTTGGACACTTCAGTACGTTCTCATGCATTGCCAAGACTAGGGCCAAGAGAGAGACATTAGTATACTGATATAGCGAATACAAAAACAATACTTATTAAGCATTTATTAATATTAGTTCATGTGAATTTCAACATATAGTAATGTATTTTTAAAATCAAAAGTTGCATTTGTTAACATTAATCAATGTTAATGAATGGAACCTTATTAAAAAGTGTTACCAATGTGTTTAAAAATATGCTGTGAAATTTTGTTAAGTAACCTAAAAATATGCTTCATGTGGTATCAAAATTGTAATTTAATATGACTTAATCGACCTATGGTTACACAAATGAAAGTAGCCATTTAGGGCTAGATCAAGCAGAAAAAGATAATTAAAGTAACAATAGCAAGTTAACTTTTTGCTGTGTAAAAGGCCACATGCCCCTCCATGTTCTAATAGTGGTGTAGTGCTAGTGCAGAACGATGCTTACTCTCTGGAGGGATTCTATCCTTGTGTGGGCACCCAGAAAGGCTGCGGTGGTGTGGGTATAGTCCAGTCACATGACCTGTCCCATCACACCCTGGAGTGGGGCACTTTATTTCCTTCTTCTCTGATCTAGAACCTTCTATGTCCAAGAGTTAGGGGAGAGACATAAACATATTCAATTCCACTTGAACACATTTCACCTTTATGATTATGTGTTTTTCTTAACCATTATTTTGTCCTGTCTTCCTGTAAAAATATCTAACCATCCTTAAAGGGAAAGATCACCCAAAAATTTTAATTCTCTCATCATTTACTCACCTTCATGCCATCCCACAAGTGTATGACTTTATTTCTTCTGCAGAACACAAAAACAGATTTTTAGAAGAATATCTCAGCTCTGCAGGTCCACATAATGGAATGAATGGTGACCTTTCAACCTCCAAAAATCAGATAAACGCAGCATAAAAGTATTCCTTATGTCTCCAGTGGTTAAGTCTATGTCTTCAAATGTGATATGATAGGTGTGGGTGAGAAACAGATAAATGTAAATCTCCAATTTCACTTTCACATTCTGAAAGAGAAAGTGTAGATTTATAGTAAATAAGGACTTAAATATTGATCCGTTTCTCACCCAAAAAGATTGGATAGCTTCAGCAGACATGGATTTAACCACTGGAGTCATATGGATTACTTCTATTCTTTATGCTTATGATTTTTGGAGCTTGAAATGTCTGGTCACCATTTACTTGGATTGCATGGACCTACAGATCTGAAATATTCTTCTAAAAATATTTTTTTTGTGTTCTGCATAACAACAACAACAACAACAATTTACATTTATATAGCGCTTTTCTAGGCACTCAAAGCGCTTTACATAGTATAGGGGGAATCTCCTCAACCACCACCAGTGTGCAGCATCCACCTGGATGATGCGACGGCAGCCATAGTGCGCCAGAACGCCCACCAATAACCAGCTATTGGTGGAGAGGAGATGGTAGAGTGATGTAGCCAATTCAGGGATGGAGATTATTAGGAGAAAGAAAGTCATACACATCTGGAATGTTATGTGGGTGAGTAAATGATGAGAGAATTTTCATTTTTGGGTGAACTATCCCTTTGAAACTAGATAAGATTGTGGGTGGCTGTGGCTCAGGTGGTAGAGCGGGTTGGCCACTAATCGCAGGGTTGGTGGTTTGATTCCCGGCCCACATGACTCTAGCAGGCTAGCACCTTGCATGGCAGCTCTGTCATCATTGGTGTGTGTGTGTGTGTGTGAATGAGACACAGTGTAAAGCACTTTGAATACTGCTAAGGTTAAAAAGGCACTAAATAAGAGCAGACCATTTACATTTACCATTTAAGATGCATTCTCTGAAAACAAGCCTCTTTGACTTGCTTATACAATAAATGTATCATATTTTAAGGATGTTTAAATATTTTAACTGAAAAAAAGGTTTTTTTATTTTCGATAATACGGTCACAATGACTGTAGACTAAAATGTTTATTGCATTATCTGTTATTATGCATGCCATTGGCCCACTGAAATCAAGGTAGGTCAGCATTCACTATCACCTTTGCCATAGTATCCTCTGCGAGCTGTGATGTCCATTGCCTGACTCATCCTCTCCTCTGGACTGTGATAGTGCTGCTGCTCAGGAGAGAGGCTCTCTTCAGAACTGCGTCCTATCTGCTCAGCTTTTAGTGCAATGGCTTGTTCCAGCAGTCCCAGGTTCCCCCTTGTCATGTCATATGTTTCTGAGTCATCTGTCACCTCTGACCTATGAGACATGCTATCCAAATCTTCATCATCTGCTTCATCTGCTTCCTCCTCTTCTCCTTCATCTTCCTCTTCTTCTTCCTCTTCCTCTCCCTCTGAGCCTAGTTCGATGACTACAGTGTGTGAGGCTTTATCCGAAGCATCATCTCTCTCTTCTTCATCATCTTCCTCATCATCATCTTCACCAAGAGGGTGGTCTGGTTCTATGTTACTGTGTGTTATCATGTGTGGTTCTAATTCCTGAGCTAAAGCAGTGGTGAGAGGGGCCATTAGAGATTCGGAAGTTTCTACCGGGGTCAACTCCTCCTCCTCATCTCCTTCCTCCTCCTGCTCCTCCTCCTCATCATCATCTTCACTGTCCTTCTCTGTCTCCCCAATTTCTTTGGTCTGAACTTTGCCAAAGTCTCCACTGTAGTACTGGTGGTCTGAGTTGTTCTTCTGGCTCAAACACTGTGTTTCCTCTTCTCCTTCTTCCTCTTCCTCTTCCTCGTCTTCCTCTACTGTCTGTACAGGCTCTTCAGTCTGTTTCAGCTGCTGAGTCACTCTTTCCTCTTCTGTAATGTCTTCTCCTTCCTCCTCTACCTCTTCCTCTCGAGCCTGAATCTCTGCGGCAACCTGAAGCTCCTCCTCATTCTCAGCATCCATGGTGATTTGTTGGATGGACGTGACCTCAGTATTCACTTGGTCCTTCTCACTTTCATTCTCTCGCACTGGACTTGATGTGTCTCTGACAGGTGTCTTGTTCCCTTCTTGGTCAACTTCTGTATTATCCACTAAGGGAATGACAAAAAGGAAAAATGTCAGTAGAACAACTAGATTAGAGACCTTAAATATAATAAGCCATAAACCCACCTGCCGTTACTTCTGACGTTGGTGTCTTTTCCTTTGCATCCACCTCTTTGTCAGCTGTGTCCTCTTCAGACTCTACCCACTCATCTTTTGCTTCTGTTTCACTGTTTGTGTCACTGTCTGCATTGAACCCATCATCCATGGCCAGCTTAAGGGGGTTGGGCTTCTTTTTAGAGGCTGTTAGATTCTCTTCTGCCTCTTGAATTTTTCTTTTCTTAGCCAGTGGGCAACCCAATGCACTGATAGGGAGAGGGACGAAAGGTTAAACAGAAACTCTTTTACAATTATATTTGCTACAGACATAAATCTTACTACCAACCTTCTGTGTCGTGCATACTTTCCACTGACGTGGCCTGAACCGTCGCATCCTGGGGTAGGGCAGCTACAAAACAAAGGGCTCAATAAGTTGCATTTATCATCCTTACTAACCGCGCGTCTTTCTGATCATGAAGAATAACACTATAGAACTATAGGCCACTTTATAAAAGCTCATCATCTCACCTGTATTCTTGTCCAACAAGCTCAAGAGGAACTATTGTGAGGAGAGAGATAAAAGCTCTGTCAGTCATTGAAAGACAGCAAAAGAATAGATTTTCTTTAGGTTGCGAGATTAAAAGTGTTTTAAGTGGCTCTGACCTCTGATGCCTTTTGAGCGTGTCCTTGTCCGCTTATCGTCTGTGTCTTGGCTCATCTGGAAAAAATACACATAGATGGTCACAGAATTATTACTGCATGTATGATGTATTGTATTATGCATTATACACTCACTGAGCACTTTATTAGGAACACCATGGTCCTAATAAAGTGCCCAACATGGTCTTCAGCTTTTGTAGCCCATCCGCCTCAAGGTTCGATGTGTTGTGCATTCTGAGATGTTATTCTGTTCTCAACAATTGTACAGAGTGGTTATCTGAGTTACTGTAGCCTTTCTGCCAGCTTAAACCAATCTGGCCATTCTCCATTGACCTCTCTCATCAACAAGGCGTTTCCGTTTGCAGAATTGCCGCTCACTAGATATTTTTTTTGTTTCTGGCACCATTCTGAGTAAACTCTAGAGACATTTGTGTGATAAAATTCCAGGAGATCAGCAATTACGGAAATACTCAAACCAGCCCATCTGGCACCAACAATCATGCCACGGCCTAAATCACTGAGATCACATTTTTCCCCATTCTGATGATTGATATGAACATTGACTGAAGCTCTTGTCAAGTATCTGCATGATTTTATGCATTATAATCCTGCCACACGAATAAAGGATTAGATAATCACATGAATAATTAGGTGTGCAGGTGTTCCTAATAAAGTGCTCAATGATTTTATATTTACAATCTCAGTGTTCCTCATGTTTCTCTAAATCTCCATATAATTTAATTGTTGTCTGTCTTTCAAATTACATGTCTTTGTAAAATCACTCAGCTTGTGATTTTTATCCCCAGATCTGAGCTGGTCTGAATTCACAGACATCAGAGTAGACCTCAATCCTTTTAAATGCTTTTAAAGAGCTTAATCAATATTGCACATCCAATCAGTTCCTTTGAATTGCTCAACCCTTAGGTAGGGAAGTGAAATATAAGACAAACAAATGGGGAGGGGAGTGAAAAGGAGAGATTGAGAGAAAGATATAGGAGATTGAAAATAAGCTTTGAAAATAAGTACTTTTAGCCTCCTTGCTTTTGTGGTAGAGAGTAAGAACAGGATACAATCAAGAAAAAATTAAACTACGCCACCACTACACTCATGAAGAACTAAGCAACACACACAAACACATACACTCACTAAGCACTTTATTAGGAACACCTGTACACCTACTTATTCATGCAATTATCTAATCAGCCAATCGTGTGGCAGCAGTGCAATGCATAAAATCATGCAGAAGCTTCAGTTTAATGTTCACATTAACCATCAGAATGGGGAAAAAAATGTGATCTCATTGATTTCGACCTTGGCATAATTGTTAGTGCCAGATGGGCTGGTTTGAGCATTTCAGTAAGTGCTCATCTCCTGGAATTTTCACACACAACAGTCTTTAGAGTTTACTCAAACAAAAAACATCCAGTGAGCAGCAGTTCTGCGGACGGAAACACCTTGTTGATGAGAGAGGTCAACAGAGATTTGACAGACTGGTTTGAGGTTTTGGTAACTCAGATAACCACCCTGTACAATTGTAGCGAGCCGAATTGCATCTCAAAATACACAACACATCAAACCTTGAGTCGAATGCGCTACAACCGCAGAAGACCATGTTGGGAACTTTATTAGGTCCATAGTGTTCACAATAAAGTTCTCAGTAAGAGCATACGCATATTGTCTCACCTTTATTTTCATACTCCTCTTGTTCTCACAACTGCTGACTCTGTCCCCTCGTGTCCACCTCTGGCTCAGCAGCTGCCCTCTAAACTCATTCTCTGTTGGCCGAACAAGAAGACACCAAGATTTTAGGATGATATTTGTTAATGGACATGTCCAAACATAGAATACATCATCACTACAAAGGTAGGTTTGTATAGTGGACCCTTTTCACAGACTGTTGACACGTTCGTGCCTTATTTAGCAGCGTAAATCTAGATTTTTTTTTAAATTATTAAATATAAATTGATAACATTATATCTTGTATTATATAACACTGGAGTTATTTTTTAAAAACAAGTTACCACAGATGCAATGAGGTTTCTAATGTAGCTACTGAGATGTTTCTAATACAGCAGCAGTAAATTTGCCATATTGTAATTGTAACTTCTGACGGTTGTAATTTATCGCTCTAAATTTTTTTCTTCATTTGGAAAGTTGTGAAAACTTAATAGTGCCATTTTTCTTTTGATGTTGGACAAATGGGTAAGCATAAACTATATTTGAAGTGGTCTCACATACACTTCCATTCACAGCTATAGAAGTTTACACTGCAATCGTTGTGTTCCAAAACCCAGAAGTTTTAAAAGGGTCACTTGGTTTGGTTGAGTTAATATTAGATTGCTTGAAATATGTAATAAAAACTGAAACACCAAGCAAACACACCAATTTATGCCTATGGAGCAGTTTGGACTCCTGGAAAACAAAGCCAGCCTGTAATGCTGACTCGCATCCAAGTATTGAAAACAAATTTCCCATGGATGGCTATCAAAGATGAACATCCCTAATCTGGAAGCAAACATTAAATAGTCCCCTGAGGACACATGCACTTTGGTCAATGAATGGGATTTCAGCAGTACATCATGGTCTGACAGAGTCTGCGTGCCTTCATGGGTCTGGTGTTGATTATCCATTGCGGGTGACAAGAGATGTGACTGAGACCCAGCTGCTTTTAGCAGGGCGTCATTACACATAGTCTGATTGCGTTTTAAGTAGCACCTGGAGCTCATCCACTTCACACACATAACCGGGGAGGGAATTCCTCCGAGAACCAAAACAACTGCAATACGTAGCCCAAACCTTTCTTAGAACTCAATGTCTCATGTCCATTTGAAGAGAGGCCAGTAGATTTTAGATTGATTTTAGCAGTTCTGCTAAAAACCTTGATAAACAATAAGCAGTATAAAATGTTAAATATGTTTGACAATATTTCCATTGTGTAGTAGGCCTATGGATCTATGAATAAACCAACAGAGTGGGTGTTAGGGGCCGTTCAATCCAAACACGTTATTTAGCGCCTCGCGCGAAAGTTTTTTAGACTCTGTGTCAAGTTAAAGAAATATTCCAGGTTCAATACAAATTAAGCTCAATCGACAGCATTTGTGGCATAATATTGATTACCACAAAAAATTATTTCAACTCCTCTGTCCTTTTCTTTAAAAAAAGCACAAATCTGGGTTACAGTGAGGAACTTACAGTAGAAGTTAATGGGGCCAATCTGTAAACATTAAAATATGTACTATTTCAAAAGTATAGCCACAAGACATAAACAATTTGTGTGTTAACACTAATTTTAAGTGATAAAATCACTTACTAACCTTTTCTGTGTAAAGTTATAGCCAATTTTACAACATAATTGCCATGATGATGTAATGTCAACAAACCAAAATTATTAAAATGACTGTAAAAAAATATGATATAAACAACTTTACAGCTCATACATGAGTTTTAACAGAAGAATTCATGGAAGAGCTTTTATAAAATGATAAGCTGCCTTTAAACTCTCCAAAAATCTTCCCCATTCACTTCCATTGTAAGTGCCTCACTGCAACCCAGATATTTGCTTTTAAAGAAAAGGACGGACGTGTCGAAATAATTTTTTGTGCTAATCAACATTATGCCCAACTGCTGTCGATTGAGCTTAACTTATGAACCCGTAATATTCCTTTAAAAAGAACTTCAACTGTTAAAAACGCGTCTTGAGACACCTGCGTTCGTGGCGCTGCCCCTAGTATCTTTTTTAGCTCAAGGACACCTTCGGTGTAAACGGCCCCTTAGCCAAAAATTCCCACATAGTTGTATTTCTTTTGTCACATCAGGCCATTGGCTTTGAAGATGCATCGTGATGCTGCGCATAACCTCTTCCGAGCACACCACGCCTTTAAATTACTATGAGCCAAACCCCTCCGCCCTTCACTGTAAACCCAAATGAGCAACTCAACTACCACAAAAAAAAAAAAAAAAAAAAAAAAGAAAGAAAATGTAGTAAAGGCAACTCGGCTGTTTCACTTTCCTCGTGGATAGACTATTCAGCAGAACACAAAATGAATATACTAGACTAGTCGTCTCCATCTCCATCAAAAAATAGGCTTGATGTTGTTTATGGAGAGTTGTTACAAAGCAATAACGTTTAAAGCCCAAACCTATAGGGATCATAAAAATAGGCATCAGAAAATGGAGCGACGCAATTTGAATGCACACATGAAAGAACAGGCGATAATCTGATGAAATGAATAGTGTATTGTGTAGGCCTAGTCTGAAGTAAACAGATGGTTCGCTGGCATTGTTTTGTTTCTCGCAAATAACGCAAGCAATAAAAGACCTTTAAAATAACACAATTTGACAGCGGTCCAAACATATGCTGCTTGTCCCTTGCTCAAGGGTTTCTAATGACTATTTGTCCACACTATATGTAGGCTATCAGTGACTTAGCTACTATGAGCAAACTTCTAGCCGTCTGTTTCCCTTTAAACTTCCACTGCATGGCCTGTTTCCGATTCGCTTATAAATCGGCTATTCTTTTTTTTTTTCTCTCTCAAACAAACGTGAAGAAAACGTAAGACGATTTAATTGCTTCTGAGATCGAAATGCAAAAGCCGAAATAATGTTGTTATAGATGGAATAGTTAACGGTGCTCTTGATATAAACATAGCTACGATACAATAGGCAATGCAATTGTGGACGCGTCCTCTATTCACTGTAAAACTGTGGCCAGAAGCAAAGCTAAATAAAACAAAAATAAAACAATAAAATGTAAACAGCGTGGAATGACACTGCGTCTTTGAGAGAAGTCCGATGTCCATTTGGCTTCAAGAGTAACGGAAATGAGCAAACCTTTTCAAAAAATGGAATTTGATAGCCTACACATTTTCCAATTAGCGTTCAAAATACAATGAAAGCAAAAAAATACCATATGCAAACGTATCCCACTGACGATGTTTTTCAACGAGCGGCCTCTTGCTCTTTGTAGGCGCCTGTCTGTTAACTTCAGTGTTGTACCTCCCCTTTAAACAGAGTCTTGCGCTGTCACCGTTAAAAAACCTTAAATAATTCGCCCACGACCGATCCGAATCTTCTTCATGTTGTAAACAATGCTCGTAAATCCATCAATCGGCAGGGTATGTTACCGTAAATGTTACGAAAATCGTTTCTCCATACGCTTTGTCGCCGAGAACGATACTGACTTACCTTTGGCTCACAGGCCCATTGTCCAGCCCTCCTCTACCCTGTGCTGTGACATCATCATCATCATAGTAAATCATGTAGCTACAACACAAGATGGAGAGTGGGTCTCCATTGACCCCCAATATCCCGATAAAAAACACACTCGGAGCTCATGTTAACGAGATGAAATTCGTTTGACATTTGACGTGCTATACAGTAGCGCGGTAGCTAATTTAGCATGCTATTGTATCTCCTGTCAAAAGTTACAAAACAAGCAAACACTCATTTATATAATTAATTAAAAAAATACCTAATTACATTCCATTTTAGAAGCATTTCATGTGTCTCCGACCGAGTCTAGCTGGAAGTTCAGCACCGAAGACAGCGCTGTTTCAGTACCATGGACAAGAGCACTATCCGTAACAGGACAACGCGCAGCGTTTTAACACAGTAACGATGAAAGCACTGAATATCACATGAAAATAAAGTTCCACGGCCCAAATGTAGTGGTTTTGATTGAATTAATCTTTTGGGATAAGACAGCAGCCGTCTGACTATTGTTCAATTCAGTTACATGATAATATTCAGTAATAATATTTATCGATCACTGCATTGGATAAAGTAAAAAAAATATTTTACTAAAAAAGATCACGAGGATTTAATATGGATCTATTTTTTCTTGCGTAGTGACACACTTTTTGATGCTTCAGAAGCATGCGTAGCCTACGTTCAACTCCTTCTCTTTTGTGTTTTTTCCAGAGGCCTAACAAGGTGACCTAGTTTTGTGGAAAATTATATAATTAATCTGTTTCAATAAGCAGGAATTCTTAAAATTAATTGGTAACACTGTACAATGTTCAAGGTTCCATTCGTTAACATTAAGGCATTTGGTATCATGAACAAACAAAGAACAATATTTGTACATCATTCATAAATCTTTGTTAATGTTAGTTAATAAAAACAAATTGTTCATTCTTAGTTCAAGTTAGGTCATAGTGCATAACGTTAACTAATACATCTTTTGATTTTAAAAATGTATTAATGTATGCTGAAATTAACATGAGCTAAGATGCTAACAATTTATAATAATGTTCCATTTGTTAACATCAGCTAACAACATTAGTTAACATGAACTAACAATGAGCAATACTTATTAAGCATTTATTAATCTTAGCTAATGTTAATTTCAACATTTATTAATACATTTTTAAAATCAAAAGTTGAATTAGTTTACATTAGTTAATGCACTATGAACTAACATGAACTAACAAAGAACAATTGTAGGCCTATTTATATTAATTAAAATTAACAAATATTAATAAATGTGGTAAAAATATTGTTAATTGTTTGTTCATGATTCCAATGCATTAATTAATGTTAATGAATGGAACCTTATTGTAAAGTGTTACCACTAAGACTATTGAATGCAGTAAAAGTATTGCTCATTGTCAGTTCATGATTAACTAATGTTGTTAACTAATGGTAACTAATGGAACCTTATTGTAAAGTGTTATCAATTAATTGCATTTTCATCTAATGTTTGCAGCAAACTTTATACTCTTGGAACTTGGTAGTGTGATACTGCAGATATTGTTGACTTTTGTGAGACAAATGTTCCTCACATGTAAGTCACTTTGGACAAAAGCACCTGATAAATGACTAAATGTAAAATGTAATGTCTTCTATCCAAAGAACTGCAGCCAAACATGGCGAAACTGGAAACAATTGTGTTTTACTGGGATGAGTTCGGTCATCATGATTAATTCCATGGTAAATATTAATATTACATGATAAATATTCATCTTGATCTGTCAAGGAAATTCAGTGAAATATAAACAAAAATGCAGTTGTTCTATCACAGAGACGTGTGAATACAAAAGGGGACAAATGGACAAAAGCTGTTTTCTGAAGTTCAAAAAAGTTTTGTATCATTCATGAAGCTAGCAAAAGCCTTTTAGACTTTTGCATATTTAATAAGACTTCGGTTACCAGCTGGAACTTTTGCTCGCCCCTCATCCTAAACTTTCATACAGATGGATAACCCAGCATACAATTAAAGCCACAGTCTGTTCCCATGCACTGGCCAGACACTGTGTATAAATATTACATAGGATGCCAGCTGAGACAACACCCTGGAATCCCCCACAGCCAGATGGACTGATCCTACGAGTTCCTCCCTAATACAAAAGTTTTAATACGCCAGAAGTCGCAACTCCCTCCGGGAGACAAAAGTTGCCTTTGTTTAAAAACTGTCTGGACAGGGATTTCGTTTTTGCAAGTTGCAGCTATACACAAATTCAGCCTCTGCGTCATTTGCTCTAGATGTTCGTCATTACCAAAGCACTTTGAAAGAGTTAAAATTTAATTACAGTCTACTTAGTCAACATTTTATTTATCAACACTTAAAAAGAAACTTAACAAAGAAGGAACAAAACAGCAATTGTGCCCTCAAGTGCACATTTGCGTTCTTATAGCGAATTCAACAAACATTGTATAAAATTAATTAACTTATTCGTATTTTTAATTTATAGGATGAACTATTGTGAATCATTATTATTAACAAACAGGGCAAAGTTCCGCATACCCAAATACATATCAGCACATATCAGCACTGCGCACCTTATCTTAGTTTGGCGCTTTTCAAGCAAAATAGTTTCAAAGGGAAATCCAACACTCACCGAGAAAAGTTTTACACAGCTTCATCTTTGCGGTGATTTCTTCGCCTTTGACACCGCTAAACTCCTTAACTCAACTTCATCACAGAGAAAGTTACTTTTAAGAAAACTTAGAGTAGTGGGCGGTCTTACTGTGTGAAGTTTGTGTCCACCAATCAGAGGCAGGCTGTGCACGCTTTGTTCCCCATGACAAGCCAATCAGGACGCTCCTCACTGCCAGTGTTCCAAACAATGACCTCTGAAAATGAAAACAAAAGCTTGTCTTGTACGCCTCGAGTCATGTGTCATGGCGAATTCCATTTATTTTCTTAGAACTGCTAAAACATACTTAATTAAATGTGTAACTTCACAAGTTTGTATGTCAGGGTAGAGTTTTTTTTACAGATTTAAAATGTCATTTTGCATTTCCTCTTAAAACACATATTTTCTTATATACAAACATTCAATTATTGTCCCCTCTCTGTTGTTTGAAGACACTTTTGAAAGATCTGCTTCACCCCTTATGAAGTATATGGAACTTTATTGTGAATTAGTGAGTGTGTGCATTCATAAAACTCCATTTTTTTTCTATTGGGATATTTGTTTTTGTTACATTTTCAAGCATACTAGTAATGTTTTGTCTTTTTCTTTTTTAAATAAAACTCATAGTCTATAAATCAGTTAATCAATCAATCAATCAATCAATCAATCAAACATCATGCCCTCAGATCAGGCTCTCTCTTTCTTTCCCAAACTCAATCTGTGCTCTCTAGTGCACATCTCCCCCAAGCCCTGTGTAAAGCCATATGTGCTGCAGCCCACGTAGGGCTCTTTACATGAGCTGAATATTACCCCCCATGACAGATGGGCCTGCTGATAATGATGCTGAGATCCCCCCTCCCTCCCCTTCAACCAACTTGCTGTTGCCATGGTGATTAAGGGGGACCATGGGACATATGAAGGGGGCCAGGGGGTGCTTATTAAGGCATCTACACGTTGTGGACACCGGGCCTGTAGAAAGTGTGAAAAGCTTTAAGAACTTACGTAAAGTTTTAAAGTATGGTCATATGAGTGTATGGGGACTGTTAACCACTGCTCATCACAAACTCTTTTGTCTTTATGAGCAGACCAGGGTTGGGTCAGAAACTAACCAGGGTTCGAGGGCAAAAATGCCATGGAATGGGACAAAAATCCCTTAAATTTTTTAAACAGTTATCTAAGCTTTGGTAAATTTCATTATATTCTATGCTTGGTCTAACTAGTTTAGAGTGGGCTTAACATGTAATGGATGATATGCTGGGTGTTTTTACATGGTTGGAGAAAAATGGCCTCATAAACAATAAACATTTCAATAAAAATGTTATTTACGGACACTGCTGCAGACTCAGATATTAGACACCGGGTTTCAAGAAACACTGTCTCATGTTAGTGAAAGCTGATGAAAGAGAATATTATGGTATTTCTGATTATTATGTTGCCTTTGAGAGAATGATAATTAATTATTCACATTGTTCCTTCTCAGAAAAAAATAGCTGATGATAAATGCTCATTATTATATGACATTCAAAAAATTAGGGGTGCTTAATTCATCAGCTTCATGTTGAATTAAAGTTAAAGAGAAATTACTTCTATACATTTATGTGGAATATGTCTACAGCAGAGATTGAAAGAGATGGTGGGAGGGAAGAGGGCTTAACCTACTCACTCTCCTTCTCCATACACATGCACACCGCCCCATCTCGGTAACAATGGCAAACCACACTTAAGGGTGGAGCTTAGAGTGTGATTTCTAGGCCACTGAGCCGGAGGCCCCCTAAATGAGCTTTGTGTGTGTTTGTATGTGTGTGTGTGTGTGAGTGGGTGGGTTTTGGTGCTTTATGAGGACATTTTTTTGGTAACAAACTGGTAATAACAAGGGTATTATGCTATAAATTTGGTTTATGAGGACATTTCTAGTGTCCCCATAATTCAACTCGCTTAAAAAAACATACTTAATGATGTTTTTTATTTAAAGTAAAAATGCAGAATGTTTTTTTGTGAGGGTTATGTTTAGGGTATGGGGATAGAATCTATAGTTCATACAGTATAAAAATCATCAAGTCTATAAAGAGTCCTCATAACGATAGCCGCACCAACATGTGTGTGTGTGTGTGTGTGTGTGTGTGTGTGTGTTTGTGATGAAGGGCTTCTTGGCACAGCTGTCACCCTGGAGGGTGATATCAGGCAAGCGCAGCTAGTTTGCTTTCTTTAAAGGCCTTGTGAGAAAAAAAATGGCAGAAGGCACTGAGAAAAGAAACAAGTAAAGTTTGAATGTGATAAAAACAGCAACCAACTTATGACTCAATACCGAGTGATAAAATAAAAAATGTTATAAAATAAAAAATGGTATTTTAGATGTATTTTAAAAATCTTTACATTCTTGTTACTGTACAATTGCAACTTTTGCAACTCATCTTATTGTATCTGTTAAAGTACTTTCCATCAACCATCCAATCCAGACAATAAATAAATAAATAAATGTTGAAGTTTGTTTGTTCTGTTAATGATGTCAGGAAATCAAATTTATCAGAGGCAGCAAAAGCCTACATATTTAATTAATTATACATCAAGTAATAAAGAGCAAAGACTTTTACTGTGCAAATATATTTTTATTATTTTATTATATATTTTAAATTGACATTTAACACCATAGACAAACTATTTATACATCCCTATATTTTGGCCAAACAAGAAATAAAATAAATTTGTCTGACAGATCAATATTGTGATATTGAAAAAAAGACAAAGACGTTTAATTGCTAGAGTACTAGAACATCAAAACTTCAATAATAATTTGTATATTTTGGAAAACGTCACTGACCACTAATGTGTCTAAGAAATTGGCCTCCATTTTTTGTGTAAAGTTCTTTGACTAAACACATATACAGTTAAGCTCTTGTTTCGGGTTTTATTCATAGTCAGATCAAAAAAAAAATCTCAAAGAAAAGACAAGCTCTTTTCACACTTTCCCTCCTGCTCTCTCTCTTTCTTTCTCTTTACCAAGACAATCTCCTCTCATCTTGAGTCTCGGCTCCACTTGTTCCCATGCCCAAGTGTTTTCTTCCCTAATTATGCACATTATGGGCACAAAAGTCTGTATTGGTCATCTTGACCCATGTTGGATTCCCTCATGTCTGTGTGCTGAGGTCCCTTAACAGTTGCTCCATTTAAGTCTTATCTTAGCCATTATGTAATTCTATGTCATCAGCAGGCCCTCAAATGTAATGGTCCGAGTGGTGTTAATGGAATTGGGAGTGCTCAATTAGTGATCCAATACAAATGGCCCCCACCATTTCTCACAAAAAATATCCATGTAATTAAGGTGCCACCTGTGCCCAGTGAT